>NW_025335588.1:932067-994503 GCF_004798865.1 Varanus komodoensis
AGAGAGAGAGAGAGAGAGAGAGAGAGAGAGAGAGAGAGAGAGAGTAGTTCTTGGTTGGAAGCTGCAGTTGAAAGACCCTTTTGAGTGGAGGCCTCTGTACAGGTCCTCAGCTCCGGGAGTCGCAGCACTTGCGTGCCCGCCTGAAGCCACTCCCTGGAAATGAGGCTCGACCACCTGGGAATTCAGACTTCTGGGCGCAGCGATACGGGGAGGGAGCCAGGCTGTGAGCAGGGTCTCCAGCAGCCCCTGGCTGAGCCAGGCTGTGGTGGGAAGTGATGCCGCCAGCTCGCGTGCTGCCTGAGACTCTCTGTCCTTCGGGGAGAGGCCCGTGTGCTTTGACTGGGTATGGCCAGTGCCCGCCGGGGGGGCTGCCAACCCCGCCCCCTCTCGCACTCTGCTCTGCTCACGGCCAGAGCCTGCCATGGGAAGTTGGCACCCGGACAGGAGCGCAGTGGGAGTGGTGGCTGATGGGTGGCGGGTGTGGGGATGCTGCTCTGGCTCTGGAGCCGGGGTTTGCCGGGGTATCGGCAGGCTGTATTTTCCACTCCCCCCTCCCTGGTCCTTGTGAGTTAGTGGCCGGGCGGTTGCACGGGCCATCCACTGCGTCTCGCAAGTTCCCCCGGAGAATGTCCTCCGCCCGCATCAGCAGCACATTGCTGGCGGCCCCTTCACCCCTTGCGCTCTTCCCCCACTTACTCCATCCAGGAGAGGAATTTGGGCAGCCCTTCAGCCCTCTGGCATCTCCACGCCTCCCCGGGTGGAAAGTAGGACTCAAGTCATCGCTGCCTGCCTGCCTGCCTGCCTGCCTGCCTGCCTGCCTGCCTGCCTGCCTGCCTGCCGGTCCTCTCCCTCCCTCCCTCCCTCCCCCACCCTCACAGGCCGCATTCCTCTCATTCCATGCCCTTGACTTCAGGGAGGACTTGCTATGACAAGCTGGGAGCCGGTCCCTTCCCTCCCTGCTGCTCCTGTCAGGCCTGGCGCTGTGGTGCCTCCTGGCTGTCCCTGCAGCCTGAAGCGGCCGGCTGGGACGCCCCTCGCCAGAGCCCTGGCAGAGACTGAGCGGCCTCTGCAGCCCCAGGGGCAGCTGGAGATTATCGGTGGCTCTCTATGCCCCAAAAATTATGGGCTGAAAATGAAGTCTTGTGGGAAGTGCCAGCACGGGTGCCGGTCTTGGGGGCTGCTGCGCTCAGCGTCCTCTGGGTGCTCGGAGGTTTGGTCTCGTTACAGAGAGGAAGGGGGTGCAGGGGGTGCGGTGAGGCAGTGGGAACAGTGGAAAGGCGGCTGCGTGACCCGGAGGCTGAGAGGCCTGTCGCCTCCTGGGTGCTTTTCCTGCTGCAGTGCGTGATTTCAGCTCCAGGGTTCTGGAACCTGGAAGTTACTTTTCCAGTGGAGCCTTGGAACGGCGGCCTGCAGGGAGGACTCTCCGTGTGCCCTGGTTCAGTTCCTGTCAGAGAGAATGAGTCATCGGAGTTTGGCGCTCACTACCTGTGTGTGGAGTGGGGGAGGAGGAGGAGGAGGAGGAGGGAATGAAGGAACCCTTCGTCGTGGGTGGAGAGGTTCTGGGTGTTCAACTGGAACCTTGCTTCAGTTGTCGGAGCCAATCCAAGACACCGGCCTGGAGAAATTGTGGTCTGGGAAGTCAAGAGAGCAGTGGCAGAGCCAGGGGGTTGATGTTTCCAGCCTGGGGAAAGGGAATGAGACTGGGGCTGGGCCGTGTGGAGGTGGATCCTGCCCGGTCGGGCCTCCTGCCTCTGCTTGCTGCAAGGCCTGGTGAGCCCTCTGGCCCCGGGAAGGTGGGGCACGGGGCTGCCCTCCTTGCTGGGGGCCAGGCAGCCTGTGCCTGGAACCGAACAAACAAGCGACCGGCCATCTCCTGGGACTCGCCTCGCGCCGTCGGGGCTGGCGACACTCTCGGTGCCTGGGTGCAGAGCCGGGCTGTTGTGCTAGCCTGCCAGAGAGGCGCAGGGGGCTGTTTACTGGCTCTCCTGTTCGCTGCCCGGGTCCCACGGGGGTGCCCAGTTAGACTTAATGAGCACTCTCCGTGCGGTGGCTGTGAACAACATCGGCCTGGGCGGCCTGCCCCTGTACGCAATCTTGGAGTTGGCGTGCGATGGTCCCTTCCGGTGCGTAAGCGAGATTCCTGGCAAACAGCCCTGCCCGGGTGGATCTCTGCCTGCTCCGCCCTCTCCGCGAGCCCCACTGCCATCTCAGCATTTGCCCCGCCACCCTCTTTGTCCCGAGCAGAGGGAGTGGTCGCTCACTATGCCAGGCTCCGGTTTGCCCTGTGCAGCCTTGCGGAGGCAGCCCCGGCTCTGCAGAGCTGGAGGCCAGGTTGTGCACCTCGCCAGCGCAGACATTAGTGATGGGTGGCGGGCGTCTCCGTCAAGAGCTCTAGAGGACCCCCAGGGCCGCTCTTCCCCTTTCAGAAGTGTCTCCCACTTGGCAGGCGAAGTGTCCCTGGCTGCAGCCTCGGTCGCTTCTCATCGGACTTGGAAAGGCTCAGTGCCGAGCCCACGGCTGCCCACCAGTGGCAGCTGCACAGGCGGACCGAGGCCCCGGGAGCCAGTAGCTGCCCTGGCCTTGGTGAGCACCAGGATGCTGCAGTGGGAACGTTGGAGCCGCTTCCACGTGGCCGAGGAGTGACCGAGCTCCTTGGCTGTTCTGGACACGGGGCACCCATCCCAATGGAACTGAGGGCGCGCACAGTGATGCACGGGAGGACAGAACGTCCCACCCCATATGCGGTTGAGGGAGGCATCGTGGGGCCGCGCTAGACAGCTTGATGAGAACGTCGGCCCGTGTGTGACAGCTGCAAGGAAGGCAGCCTCCACATACCAGAGCTTCTGGTGCGTTTATGGAATCCTAATGCATTTATGTGTGATGAGACCACCCAGCGTGCAAAAGCTGGTGTAGGAGTTTCCTTTTAGGAAGAGGTGCGGTGTGGAGATCGTGGACGGAGAGCGGTCTTCCTCCCTCCCGCATAATATCGTCCGGGCCTTCACAAAGGATGCTGCAGAAGCCTGCAATTTGCTTTCGTAAGGTGTGGTGACCCCAGCCACTAACTCGGACAGTCTTAAATGGGGATTCGTCAAACTGATAAAGCCGATAGTGGCTGCAAGTTGCCAGGGCCGTACTGCCCGCAGGTTTAGTGGCCCCTGAAGACCAGTTGCCGTGGGCGTCCCCAGGCGCGCTGCTTGGCTCCTGCGGGAACAGCGTTGTGGGCCAGAGAGGGTTTGGTCTGACCCACTGCTGGAATGTGCGCCAGAAAAATGGGGATTGGACATTTGTTTTGCTGCTGCAGTGGAGATGTGGTTCTCCGAAACCATGTGGAGCCTGATGCAGATCTGCCTTTATGCAGTCATTTCCTATTCTTAGACGCTTTTCCCTGGGATTGTACTGGGGGAGCCACCCAGAGGAAATCCTGCTTCCTTCACCGAAAGATGCAGGGGCCAGCAGCCTCCTGCCTACCTGCAGCCCTTTGCCTGACCTGGGCTCCTCTCCCTTCCTGGAGGTGCCCGGGGCGGCCCTTTGGCGCCGCAGCCCTCCTCCCGGCAGGCCTCTTGCGGGCGACCAGGGAGCCGGCACGGTGTGCCAGGGATCCCTGCCCTCTCGGGCCTCCGAGCCTTAGAGGCTGGGCATCGTGGCCAGGATGGGGCGTCCTCTGCCTGCTGTCCTGCAGCCCCACATGGCCTCCGCGCCTCCCAGCCCCGTCCTTTTAGGCAGGGGGGAGTCCTCCCCAGACCCGTGGGGTGTATCTGCCCCGCGGGCGGCTGTAGGCCCTCTCTGGGGCCGGGGTGTCAGAGCCGACTTCTGAGCCTGTGCAGGAGAACCCTCTGTCCGGAGGCTGCTGCCGCTGCTGGGAAGATGCTTTTCCAGCAAAGCTCCTTCCAGCAACCACAGGCTGTGGACACTCCAGTTTTCCTGCGAAAACATTTTTCTCCTTAAAAGGAAAGTGACAGCCTCGCTGCCTGGCGGAGGAGGGTGGGCACGGGCGCTGACTCAGGCACTGCGAGCAGCGGCCACACGGGGCAGGCCCGATGGCGGAGCTCCCCGAGGGTGGGGAGGCTCCGTGCCGGAGGGGGAACCGAGGCAGCCCTTTCCTTTAAAGGGGCATCACCTCCCCATCATCGGGAAGGCGGTGGATCCTGTGGGACGGCCCTGCATACGTGGCCCCTGTTCGCAGAGCATCTCTTCCAAAGGCCTTGAAGGCGGCGGCGGCGGCAGGAGTGGGGGGGCTGCTTTGAAATGAATGGCGGGACTTGGGTTATCTGGGCAATTGAAGGCGAGTTCACAGAGGTGGCAGGTGGCAGGATCCGGCCTCCTAGTCTTGCGTAAGGTCATCAGGTCCAACCCTGCCCCATCCTAGTCACAGCATCCCTAACAGTGGCTGCTCTGCTGCGTCTTGAATCTCTCCATTGTAAGAGCTCCTCGGTTCTGTTGTCACATTGCTCTAAAAGCCAGGAATGTTTTCCTGATGTTCAGCCCAAATTTGGCTTCCTGTAACTTGATCCCATTATTCTAAGTGCTGTGCAGGCGGATGATTGTGAAGAGATTCCAGCCCTCTTCTGGGTGACAACCTTTCAGATCTGGAGCTGTGATAGCCTATCCCCCTCAGCCTTCGTTTCTCAAGATTAAACATGGCCAACTCTTCCATTTCTTACGTGGCATGGCTTCCAGGCCCCTGGTCATCCTGAGAAGAGCTCCTGTCCTTTCTCTGTGTGATACTCTTCCAAGCACTTGTAGGGTGGTTCCCTCTCACCCCGCCCTCTCCTCTCCTCTCCTCTCCTGTCCTCTCCAGGCTAAACGTGCCCAGTTCTTCCAGGCTCTGCTTCCAGGCCCCTGGTCATCTTTGCCGCCCTCCTGAGAACCTTTTCCTGTTTGTCTGCGTCTTTCTTAAACTGCAGTGCCCAAAACTGGACACAGCCCTCCAGATGAGGCCTATTCAGTGCTGAGTAGAAGGGAGCAAGTCCTTCATGTGATTGGAAACTTGCATCTGTTAATGCAGCCCAAAATAGTATTTGCCTTTTTTTATTTTTTTGAAGCCACACCACATTGTTGACTCATATTCAGCTTGTGATCTCCAACAATTCCAAGATCCTTTCTGCTCGCAGCACCGTTGAGCCAGGTATCCCCCATCTTGTAACTCTGGGGTTGGTTCTTTTTTCTTAGGTGTAGAACTTGGTCTTTGTCTTGTCCAGCACTCTAACCGATCAAGATAACTTAGAATTTTGCTCCTGTCTTCTGGGATTTTGTGCCTGTAGACCTGCTAAGCATTTCTGCACCTCCTCACCCAAATGCTGAAGAGCACTGGGCCCAGGACCTACCGCTTGTTACCACCTCCCAACATGAGAAGGCGCCATGGAGAAGCACTCCCAGAGTCTGACTCTGTGGATCCTGCCTCTGGTTCACTAGGTCAGGATATCATGGGGCACTTGGCCAAAAGCTTTGATGGAGTCAGGATATATTATGTCCACAGCATCCCCACACTCCATCAGAGTTTATCTGATGAAAAAGGAGGTCAGATTAGTCTGGGACGGTTTGTTCTTGAGAAATCCGTGATGGCTTCTAGTAATCCTGGCATTGTTTTCAAGGTGTCTGCTGACTGCTTTATGAACGGTTCCAGACTATTCCTCAGGACTGACATGAGACTGACTGGGCTGTAGTTATTATTATTATTATTATTATTAGTTCTCAGGTTCCTCCTCTATGAGGGACAGTATTAGCCCTTCTCCGTCCTCCATGATTGCTCAGAGATGAGAGATTTTGGGCAGGCTGGCTCACAGGGGCGGCTGGTCTGCTTGGGGTGCTCCAGGACCACAGCTTGGTGCACTTCTGCTTGGTGTTGCCAAAACCCGTGTGCTTATTTTGCCCTGTGGTTGTGAGCTGGCCTCTTCCTTGAGTGGTGGCTGGCTGGGGACCCCCTTGGGGCTCAGCGTCCCTCGGTTCAACCTTGCCAGCTTCTCCCTTTTCTCGCCTCCAAGCAAACACCCCACTTTGCTTCTGTCGGCATGTCTGCAGCACATGAAAAAGATGCTCGAGGGGGAAGTGGAAGGCGTTACTTGGGAGCCGTTACCTGGCTATGCTTCCACCTCCGTCCCATTTTTAACGAAACGGCATTGGAACGGCTCTTGTGTGTCACTGGGCCAGTGACAGCACCCCTGTCCCTTGCTGCACCAGCTCGGGCAGAAGAGGGAGGTGAAGCCACTCACCCCCCTGCCCGTCCGTCCGTCCGTCCATTCGTCCTTCCGCCCGTCCTGCGGAGGCATCCAGGCAGCTGTCCTTCTCCAGCAGGCTCAGCGCAACAGCCCACCCTAGGCTCATCACGGCATCCTCCTGGGTGGGGCTGTGAACGGGAGAAGCAGTGCTGGCGCAGCCACGAGCGAGTTTCCACCCGGCCCCTTCCGTGCATCTGTGCGCTGGGAAACGGCTGCTTATCAGCAGGGAGGCTGCCTGGTCCCCACGCTTTTTCCAAGGCCCGGACCTCACCATGGCCAAGGGCAGCTCTGGGCGCGGGGTGCTGGGGCAAAGCAGAGCGGCTGGGGCGAAGGTGCCCAGGAGCTGCCCTCGCGTTCTGCCCGCAGGGGGTCGGGTGCTCCGTGGCTTCTGCTGGCCATGCAGGGCTGTGGGACTGACCAGTGGGGCCATGTGGGGGGACTGCCAGGATTGGCAGAGGGGTGCAGGGGGTGCTGAGGCCCCGTCTCGTCGGACTGGGCGAGCTTTTCCGTGCAAAATGCTCCTTCAGCCGAGGGCCGGCCCTCCTCATGGGGATCAAGGAAGAGGCGAGCATGGCTATGCTTTGGCGCTTCAGAAGAGGTGCTGCTTCCCATCCTCTTTCCACAGGAGGCTCCAGCGGCTGGAAGCCCTCCCGGGCTGCTCAGGAAGACCCCGCCTGGGAACCACTGGCCAGGCTGGCTCCCTGGCTGGGGCATGCACCAGGACCCCGGGCTCCTCCCGGCAGGCCTCAGCGTTTTCTGCACTGGGCCGCTGTGCTTGGGGCGCGCCAGCCCTCCTGTTCCTTGAGGCAGTTCCTGCAGCCGCTCCCCTCCCTCCCTCCATTTTCAGTTTTCCTGCCACTCATATGGCTCTTCTCCCTCGCTGTGGTTGGAGAGAGAGAGCTCCGTCTGCAGGGGCAGCCAATGGGGCTGTGAGTGCCGAGCCCCACAGTGGGAGCCCTGCTGGCCCCCTGTCCCCGGGGTGGTGTTTGGGGGCTGCCTGGCCTGCCAGGCTGCTGAGAGGCCTTCCAGAGCCGCCGGGCAGCCTGATGCGAGAGCTGGAGCACCCCACGGCCTCTGAGGGGAGGCCTGTGTGGCCTGCACTAGCCCTGCAGGGCCAGCCCCGGTGGGTCGCCAGGAGACAGCCTGTCCCATGTTCCTGGGGCCCGGCCAGCTCCGCACAGGACTGGCCTGGCTTGGAGAAAGGCGAGCCGACCACGCTGCTGTGGTGCCGGGCGAGCAGAAGGAGCCGCTTGTGCCCGGACCTCCGGGAGGCGGTGATGGCGGTGCTTGGCCGAGTTTGCCGAGGGCGGAGGAGGCGGCCACAAGACAGCTGGCGTGTTTGCTTTGGGGAGGTGCCGGAGCAGAGCCGCTTCCCTGAGAGGAGCACGAGCGGAGCTCACGGTGGGGCAGGCAGCCTTCGCGGGATGCGCTCTCCCCACCTCCTGCCGACACACACGGTTTTTCCATTCTGGTGCCGCATCGAGGTCTGCTGCTCAAATGAAGCGGCCCTCGTTAGCGCCTGCCATTGTGCCACTGCATGGCCTCCATGCTGCCTTCCCTCACCCTCCCAGGTGGCGAAATAGCAAGGTGCCCAGGTAGCTTGGACTGCGGCAGCTCGGCCTCGGCTGCTCGGTGTCTTACAAACACCACCCAATGTTTACTTCATAGAGATGCCAAACTGTGCTATTTTTAAGCCTTGCTTCGCTTACAACTGTGAAACAGGCACAGTCAAGCCAAGATACAAAGACCCCACGATGGACGTGCACGAAGTGGACGTGGAGACGCGGAGTCGCATCCATGCCGGTCCCGCGTGCTCCATGGGGTGCTCTGTGCCGTGGGGGCATTGAGAGTCTCTTCCAAGATGGCGCGCTTCTGGTTTCTCTTCTCTTCCGCGGAGGGCTGTTCCGCATCTTCCAGGGCCACAAGCTTCTTCTCAGAGCGGGCCACGCTTAAGGGGGCCGTGCCCTGCCTTCCGTGGGCAGCAACACCTGGCCACAGCAACCCATGGGGCACCGCTCGGCACTTCCTTCACCAGTTCTGGCTGCAAGCGGGGCGCTGAGGAGGAGTGGGTTCTGGCCCAGGCCGGCCCCAGAAGCTGCCAGTGGCCTGCCCAGTCCCTGGCCTTACAGCGTCACCTCCCCGGCAGCTCCACAGAAAGGGGTGAGGGCGGTCACCCATGAGTCCCCTGCCGTGAGAAGCTGCTGTGGTCCCTTCAGCTCATTTCTACCGATGGATTGGTTGGCACAGGCAGTGGGGGACATAACAGCAATTGAGTTCGGGGGCTCCTGGGACACGGACGGGTTAAACCACGGAGCTGCCAGGGTGTCGATCAGGAAGGCCACCGATCGAATCTGCACGGGGGGCGAGTGCCCGCTGCTTTGTCCCGGCTCTTGCGGTTCAGAGCACGCCAGTGCAAATTGATGAAAGGGTAGCACTTCGGTGGGGAAGGAGGCAGCGTTCCATGCGCCTCGGCGTTTAGTCATGCCCGCCACGTGACCGTGGAAGCGTCTTTGGACACGGCCGGCCCCAGAGTCAGGCACGACTCACAGGTGTGCGGGGGGAACCCTTGCCTCCACCCGGCAGTGTTCCATGCGGGGGTCTCCCAGGCGGGTGCAGGCTCAGCCGACCGGCTTCACTGCATGCAGGAGGCAAGGAAGCTGGTGGCAGCTTGCCCTTTGCACGCGGATTAGGTTGCCGACTGGCATCCCAGAGAGGCGCAGGTGCAGGCCCCTCCCTCCCCCCCCGGGGAATCCCTCCGGGAGGAGACGTGGCAAGCTTCCTCCAAGGGGCTTTGCTGGGATCCAGCGAGGTTGGCTCATTTCTCTCCGGTGGTGTGAGGTGCCGGGGACTGCTGCCCTCGCGCTCCGGCCTCACCATGCTAGGCATGAAAGTGGACGGCCTGTTGTCTCAGATCCAGCTGAAAAGGTCCCTGATTCCGGTGGGGTTTCACCTGTCCCACCATGAGGAGGTGAGCACAGGACGGAGCGGGGGGGCCACCCACGTTCTCCTAGTCCCGGTTTTCTGCACTGACAAGGGTCACAAGAGCCTTGGAGGTGCCCCTTGGCCCTCAGCCCTCTCTCCCCCTTCCCTCTCCTCTTTCTGACTCTCCCTTTGGGGTGCCCCTGCAGGCAGCCGGAAGTGACACAGCCCGGCCAGCGATGGAGAGCGCCCTGACGGCCCGGGACCGGGTGGGAGTCCAGGACTTCGTCCTGCTCGAGAACTTCACCAGCGAGGCCGCTTTTATCGAAAACCTGCGCAAACGGTTCAAGGAAAACCTCATCTATGTGAGTGGAAGAGCGCCGCGGGGGCTTGGGGTTCTTGGGCGGTTTGGCCTGGCGGCAGCTCGCCAGCCATGTGCCGGGTGTCCTCGGAGGGGTCCTTGCGCAAACTCGTGGTGGTGGTTTCCCATGTGGTTTCCCATGTGGGGATGCTCCAGGCCAGCTCGCAGCTGAAGCGGCCGGTCACTTGGAGCCCCGGGTGGAGGGGACCCTGGGATGCGAGGACTGAAGAGCCGGGAAGGGCTTTTCCAAGAGGGAGCCCTTGGGCTGCTGGCCAGCGGCTCGAGCACAGAGGGAGAGGCACCGCTCGGCTTGCCACGTTTGGCTGCTGCCCTTCCGCTTGCCCCCGGAGACTCTGCCTCCCCCTGATCCCCTGTGGTGCTCCCTCCCCGCTCCTCCCCCACAGACCTACATTGGCTCCGTCCTGGTCTCGGTAAACCCATACAAGGAGCTGGAAATCTACAGCAAGCAGCACATGGACCGTTACCGTGGCGTCAGCTTCTACGAAGTCTCTCCTCACCTGTAAGTGGGAGCTGTGGGCAGTGTGCCCCCCCGGCCCCCTGGGAGGGGGCAGGTGTTGTCCTCATTGGTCCCTGGCCCAGCCCTCCCCAGGAACCGTGGAGGCATCTCTGCTGGCGTAGCTGGGAGAGGAATATTCTCCATCTAAAGGAAAGGGTTCCAGGAGAACCCTGACGGCGTCTCTGATGGGAGGCAGCCAGCGAGGAGGCGAGCTGGGGCAGGAGACGGGCGACGCCTGCGTGGCGCTCTGGCACCCCCTGCCTGCAGGACCTGGCGGTGCTGCTTGTGGGCCCTAGTGCACAATCGGGGCGGCCTTCCCTGCTTTCCGGGGGGCTTCTGGGGTGGGGAGGGATCCGGCCTCTCTCCTCATTGGCTTCCTGGGGCTGGAAGCGCCTCCGCAAAGCTTTCCCCAGTCAGGGAAGGGCCGAGGGAGTGACCCGCCAAGGGTGAGGCGGGGACCCTCCCTGCCCCCCACCCCGTAGGTGGGGCAGAAATGCACATCTGCGTGGGAAGAGACACTGGAGGCCTTGGCTTGAATAGTGTGGCAAGCAGAAGCCGAACGCCGGTGCGCTGGCTCCAGCCCACCAGGGGCCAGGCCCTGCTGTCTCTGGGGGCTGGCGTGGGACCCTGACGCCTCCCGCTCTCCTCCCCTCGCAGCTACGCCATCGCGGACAACGCCTACCGCTCGCTGCGCACCGAGCGGAAGGACCAGTGCATCCTCATCTCCGGGGAAAGCGGGGCTGGCAAGACAGAGGCCACCAAGAAGGTGCTGCAGTACTACGCCATCACCTGCCCAGCCAGCGAGCAAGTGCAGGCCATCAAGGACAGGCTGCTGCAGTCCAACCCCGTCTTGGAGGTGACGCCTGCGTCCTGCACCCCTTCCCCGGCTCGTGGACCTGGGGAGGGCCGGACGCCGGGGCCCTGTGCCGCTTCAGCTGCTCCGTGGCCAGAACTGACCGCGTGACTGTGGCTGGCCCCAGGCATGATGTGCAGCCGGGCAGGCGGCCGTCAGACTGGTGGAGCCGAAGCAGGGCATTGGCCCCAGCGGAAGGACCTGAGGAACGCCCTGGCCTCCAAGGAACAGAGGCAGGAGGCAGAGTGGGAGGCAGGATGCCCGGGACAGAGACCAGTATCAGGCCAGGAGCGAGCTGAATGTAGCCCGCGGAGCTTTGCCCCAGGCCAGGGGAGGATGGCTCCGTGCTCAGCTCCTCCGCTTCTCTCCTTCAGGCTTTCGGAAATGCCAAAACGTTGCGCAATGACAATTCCAGCCGCTTTGGGAAATACATGGATGTCCAGTTTGATTATAAGGTGTGTATATGGAACTCATCCTGGAACTTAAGAATGGGCAGAAATGATGAGCTGCGCAGAAAAAGCTACTCAAGGAAGGCTTTTTCTGAATCACCCCATTTTCAGTGGAACTGTAGCCCTACGTTAGGGTTAGGCGTGTGCACCAGGGTAGGGTTAGGGTTAGGAAAACGAGGGGTCCTGGCATGGTTTTGAAGGTTGGAAGGTGTTTAGAATGGGCAGAAATGATGAGCTATGCAGAAAAAGCTTCTCAAGGAAGGCTTTTTCTGAATCCCCCCCCCTTCCCGCTCCGCCCCACAATGCCCGCCTCCCCTTGTCTGCCTTTAGGGGGCTCCCATCGGCGGCCACATCCTGAACTACCTCCTTGAGAAGTCCCGGGTCGTGCACCAGAATCATGGGGAGAGGAACTTCCATATATTCTACCAGCTGCTGGAGGGAGCGGAGGATGACCTGCTCCGCCGGCTGGGGCTCGAGAAGAGCCCGCACCAGTACCATTTCCTGGTGAAGGTGAGACCGCGGCCTTTGGGGTGCGGGATGCGGGGCCCTCCCCGCCCTCCGGCTGAGCTCTCCTCCCCACTGTCCTCAGGGTCAGTGTGCCAAGGTCAGCTCCATCAGCGACAAGAGCGACTGGAAGGTGGTGCGCAAGGCCCTGTCGGTCATCAACTTTCGAGATGAGGAGGTGGAGGTGAGCGGGCGCCTTCCTCACCCCCTGCTCCCCTGGAGGTGGGGGCTCCCTGGGGGCTTCTGGCCGGCCAGGCCCCCTCCAGGCCCCCGTCTCCATGGAGCCTCTCCCTGCTGCAGGACCTGCTGAGCATCGTGGCCAGTGTCCTGCACCTGGGGAACGTGCAGTTTGCGGCTGACGACGAGGGCCGGGCGCAGGTGACCACGGAGAACCAGATCAAGTACCTGGCCCGGGTGAGCAAGCCGAGGGCTGGTGGGGGGGGGGGCGCCTACTGGATGCCCCAGAGGGTTTCTTCCTGGCAGCTGGTGGCCAATCAACAGCAGGGAGGGAGCCGGAAGTGCACAGCTGAAGGCCGTGTCCCGCTATAGTTACTTTTTACAAATTGTATTGTTTCACTCAGGGGATTAATTCCCCCCACCCCACTTAGCATCTTCAGAGGAGCTGCAGCAGGTTAGGCTGAGGAAGAGTTCTGGGCTGCAGCTGAGCAGAGACTAGGGCTTAGCCTTTAATGTAAGGTTGTCTCAGCCCTTCCGTTAGCTGAAGCTCTCCGAATGGTGCACGGAGGAGGAGGAGGAGGAGGAGGGGCCTCCCCCTTCAGCCTGGGGCAGATGCCGCCCTTCTGCCCGATCAGAGGTCTCCGGGGCATGGGAGCAACGCAAAATGCCGGCGGCAGCGGGAGAGGTGTTCCCATGCTTCTTCCAGCCCCGAAGCAGCGTGGAGGCGGCCTGGGCGCCTCCTCTTGTCTTCAGGATTGTGGCCCCTGCGGTGTCTTCCTTCCTGGCTGCGCTGGGAGTTTCTGCAGCCCCCGTCTGGGCAGAGGCCTTCCAGAGGGCTGCCGGGAGCAGGCGGGCCTGCCTTTTGCTCACCTTGCCTTCTCAGCCAAGACATACTCTATAAGGGGGCAAAAGGCGGCTGCATGACAGGCCGTCCTTTTCCTGCGTCTTGCAGCTCCTGCAAGTGGAAGGTTCGCTGCTGCGGGAGGCTCTGACCCACAAGGAGATCATCGCCAAGGGCGAGAAGGTGAGAGGAGCCCCCGGGGTGCTTGGTGGCTGGTGGACTGCCTCCCCGTCGGCCCTGCCACCGGCCGTGCCCCCCTGGGCCGAGGGAGCGTGCGGCTGGCATCTGCGTGCGGCCAGCACCTGGCCAGGCCAGGAGGAGACGCATGGCCTCGATCCTCTCTTGCAGCTGATCAGCCCCCTCAACCTCGAGCAAGCGTCCTACGCGCGGGATGCCCTGGCCAAGGCGGTGTACGGGCGCACCTTCTCCTGGCTGGTGAGCAAGATCAACAAGTCTCTGGAGTACCAGGTGAGCATCTGGCGAGGGGCCGGGGACAGGGCCTCCGGAAAGTTGTTTGCATAAAAAAGTCTTTTAAATCATAAAAATGGGAATCAATATTGTGGCCGCGCTTGGTGGAGGAGGTTTTGGGGGTGCATCGCTGAAGGCTGCTGCCGGGGGCCGCGTGGCTGGCGAAGGCGCCGAGGGGGCCAGATTAGCCTCCCCGGGGAGCAGCACATAGGTAATTCAAAGCCCCCCTTGGCCCAGGAGACTTCTCTGACCTCAGCAGAAGAGGTTGGCCGCCTTTGCCTGCGCTCGCCTGGGCCCCATCCATCTGAGCTGCCTCACGCTCAGGAGCCGTGCCCAGCGAGGCCTCCAGCCCCGCGTCTTGCGGCAACTCGCCCCCCGGCTGGGAGTTCTGCATGAGGCGCCTGCGCTGCAGCGCCCTCAGTCGCAGCAGTGTTGGCAGCGAGAGCTGGGCAGCTTTGCACCTGCCTGTCGCCCAATGGGCTGCGAGACACGGATTTTCTCGGGGAGGCCATGGAGGGGAAGTGCCCTCAGGGGGGAGAACGCAGGCGCCCTGCCCTTGCACTTCCCCTCTTTTCTGCTGGATGGAGGGCCCCCTCCCCATGCTTGTTTCCCTGGCACATGGGCCAAGTCACTCTGTTTGATGGGAGAAGAACGGGCCCTCCGCTGCCGTGGGGCAGTCTAGGGATGCGGAGGCTTTTCCCCAGGGGATGGCTGAATGGAAGGAGGGCCCTATTTGGGGTGGGGGGAGCGCAGAAGGCCACTCTTGCACTCCCGTGCTGAGGGAGGGAGAAACCTGGTCACGCGGCCCGAGAGAGGCGTCTTCTCCCGCAGCCACTTCCCGCCTGTCCCTCCTGCAGGAGACGGAGCGCATGGGCTGGAGGAAGAGCTCGACCGTGCTGGGCCTGCTGGACATATACGGCTTTGAGGTCTTCCAGCACAACAGGTGAGCGCATGCGGCTCCCAAGGACCGGGGCGGCCTGCCCATGCCCAGGCCTGCGTCGAGGGCAGCTGAGTGGGTTCCTCCCGGGGCCCACAGGCGAGCCTCGCCGCGAGGGCGGTTCCTGCAAGTTCCCTGCCGGGGCCCCAGGGCCAGGCTGGCCTCGGGAAGCAGCAAAGAGGCGGCCGCACAGCCCGCCGTTGCCCAGCCCTCCGTGGGCTCCCTCGGGCCCGTTCCCAGCGGGGGGGCGGTGCACGTCCTGCTGCTGGGGCCAGGTGGAGCAGAAGGGGGTCTGTCTCCGCCGCCCTGAGGCCGGCCTCTCTCGCCCTTTCCCTCAACGTGCTGGTACGGCTCTTTCGCACGGCTGCAGCTTCGAGCAGTTTTGCATCAATTACTGCAACGAGAAACTGCAGCAGCTGTTCATTGAGCTCACCCTGAAGTCGGAGCAGGAGGAGTACGAGGCTGAGGGCATCGCGGTAAGCGCTGTCTGGGGGTCCTGGGGTGTCTGGAGGGGCCAGCCAGGATCTACTGGGTCCTTCCGGGGCTGCCTCCCCTTCCTTGTTGGAGGGGGTCTTTCCTGAGCCCAGAACAGTGCTAGAATTGAGTGGCCGCTTCTTGGCTTTTCCGTTCTCTCAAAGGCGAGCCCTAAAAGGGTCACATTTGTGGGGCACCTCAACCTGGGGGCCCAGCCTGGCCTCTGGGGTACCACAGAGAGCCGCACTCCCCTTCTCTGGGTGGCCTGCTCTAAAAGCGTGAAGTGCCCTTTGAAGGGGCTGCTGGGGGCAGGAGGAGCTTCAGGCTAAGGGGAGCAGGTCTCGTTCTCCTGCCTGTGCCCCCCCCCCCCCCGAGAGCATCTCCAAGTGGGAACGAAGCTCTGAAAGCCATCCCTGCAGCTCCGTCCAAGCAAGGCAGGCGTGTGCAGCCGGGCAGGCCGACTGCGCTCTGCTCAGGTGGGGGCCAGGCTGCAGGGCCAGAGATGCACCGCTTGGCCTGCCCACCCCCGCCCCCCTCGGAGTGCCGCAGCCCCATCCCTCGCCTCATGCCGGCCGTGTCCTGTCTTTTCTCCCCGCTACCTGAAACGCCAGTGGGAGCCGGTCCAGTATTTTAATAACAAAATCATCTGTGACTTGGTGGAAGAGAAATTCAAAGGCATCATTTCAATTTTGGTAAGTCCTCAGGAATGCTTTGAGGAGGGAGTGCAGGGAGGGGGCTCCGCAGGGCGAGGCTGCGGTGGCCGAGGGTCTGTCGGGCCAGCCGGGCCTCCTTGGACGGGCTGCGCAGGCCCCTGCTGTGCCCACATCGTTCTTCCGGGGGAGGCTGCTGAGGCCGGGGCTGACCAGGTGCCACGCCAGAGCCGGCCCACACCAGCTGCCGCGGCGCCACAGCCCCCCTTGCCGTCCCTCTGTGGGTCTTGATCGGGGTCCTGCCATGTGCCGTCCCTCCTCCCGGCTTTGCTGTCTGCCTGTCCAGCAGGCCAAGTCCGGCTGGCCCCACGCAGAGCGTGGTGGGGGGACTGCCGTGCTCCCGGCGAAGCCCCGCTCTGCCGCGCTGGGGAGGGGGAGGCCATGCGTGCTCCCCCCGGCTGCTGGGCTCTGCCCCCTGATCGCCTGGCTTCCCCGCAGGATGAGGAGTGCTTGCGACCCGGAGATGCCACGGACATGACGTTCCTGGAGAAGCTGGAGGAGACCGTCAGGAAGCACCCCCACTTCCTCACGTGTGTTGGCCAGGAGCTGCGTCTGTGTCCCTCGGAAGGAGGGAGGGAGGGCGGGGGGCTAAGACGCCAGTCAGCGTCTTGGTTGGTTAAGGTTTAGCACCCCACTGGCCTAAAGCTTGTTAAGAATCATAGTTAAATGCTAAAGATGTTACTGGTCGCCCCAGGCTGGTTGCAGCCAGGCGGCCTGGCACGTGGGCCGCCTCCTGGCCCAGCCCGGCCTCTGCACGTGGGCCACGTCCCACCAGCCCTTCTGCGGCTGCGCCTGCTTCGTGCCTGCTCCTCGTCCAGCTCGTCACCCGCAGGCCTGGCTCAGCAGCCTCCGGTCTTTCCACAGGCACAAACTGGCCGATGCCAAGACCCGCAAATCCTTGGGCCGGGAAGAATTCCGCCTCTTGCACTACGCCGGGGACGTCACCTACAGTGTGACAGGTAGGCGCACCTGCCCTCCTGTGTGTGGTGCCCCCTTTCCAGGCCGCGCCATTGCCTTCCCTGCCTGGCCCCAGCCAGCTGACTCGGCTTTCCTCCCTAGGCTTCCTGGACAAGAACAACGACCTTCTGTTTCGGAATCTCAAAGAGGTGAGCGCCAGGCTGGCCTGCGCCTCCCGGCAGGCACCCCATCCCTCTCGTGGCTCCTCGGTGGGAGGGAACGGCCCTTCAGTGCTCTCCAGAGAGCCCCTCAGCACACCCTGATTGCGCGGCCCAAGAGTGATGCTCTGTGTTTGCTCCGGCAGGCCATGTGTGACTCGGAGAACCCCATCATCAGCCAGTGCTTTGAGCGGGCGGAGCTGACCGACAAGAAGAGGCCAGAGACGGTAAGGGGCCCAGTCCGCCCCAGCCCCACACCGCTCTCCTCCTCCCTCCTGGCAGTGGGGCCTTCCTGACTCCTCCCCTTCCCCCGTGCAGGCAGTGACACAGTTCAAGAACAGCCTCTCCAAGCTGATGGAGATCCTGATGTCCAAGGAGCCCTCCTACATCCGCTGCATCAAGCCCAACGACGCCAAGCAGGCCGGTACGGCTGCGCCCAAAGCGTGTGCCCAGGAAGGCCCGCAGGCCGATTGCTCCAAGCGCCCAGGAAGCCCCAGAGTGACCCGGACGGGCACTGAGCTGGGAGCCTCCCCTTCCGTTTGTCTCCACCAATTCGGTTCTGCGGAAGCGGCTCGGCCTGTGATGAGGGCTGGGGCTTCCGGTGGGCCCGTCCCTGAGCACGAATCCAAACTGGAGAGCCGTGTGCCCCTTCTCGTACTTCCCTTGGTGGGTTAGCTCTCCATTCCGCTCTTTCTCTAGGCCGGTTTGAAGAAGTTTTGATCCGGCATCAAGTTAAGTACTTGGGCTTGATGGAGAACCTGCGAGTGCGGAGGGCAGGTTTTGCCTACCGGCGGAAATACGAAGTCTTCCTGCAGAGGTAGGAGGTACCTGCCCTGCGCAGGTGCAGTGTGGGCCCCTCGGAAGGGGGGTGGCTCCTGGTGGTAGACGGACGTGTGGGTGGGGTGTGCTTGGCAGCCGGAGCCCCCTGCGTGCCCGGCAATGCTGCTGCACGGGCCAGCCAGGCCCAAGGCACCCCCGTGAGCAGGATGCCTCTCCCAAAACTCCCGGGCGCTGGCTTGTTCCTCCGCACCCCAGTGCACCGGCCTTCCCTTCTCCGCCCAGGTACAAGTCGCTGTGCCCCGGAACGTGGCCCACCTGGGATGGGAGGCCCCAGGACGGCGTGGCGGTGCTCCTGAAGCACCTGAGCTACAAGCCGGAGGAGTACAAGATGGGCAGGTGCGTGCCGGAGGTTGGGCTCGCGAGGCCCTGTGATCCCGCCGGGGCGGAGCAGGCCTCACGCACACGTCTCTTTCCAGGACGAAAATATTCATTCGCTTCCCCAAGACTCTGTTTGCGACGGAAGATGCCTTGGAAGTCCGCAAGCAGAGCCTGGGTGAGTCTGCCGGGCCAGTCTAAACCGCGGGCTCTGGGGACCACCTCCCAGCTGCTCGCCTTGCTCAGCCCGCCTCTTCTCCCCTCAACTTCAGCCACCAAGATCCAGGCAGCCTGGAGAGGGTTCTATCGGAGGAAGAAGTTCCAGCAGATGAAGCGCTCAGGTAGCAAACTGTTTCCCAAGAGGCCCGCAAATGCCCAGCCGTGGGAGGATGCCCACACCTCTGAAGGCCGGCCGAGGTGCCCCTCTAAGGGGGCGCTCTGGAGCACTGGGCCAGGAAAGGAAGTGCTCGAGCCGCCGAGGGGCATCGGAGGCGAGGGCCAGGGCAGAGCTGCAGCCCCCCCAGTCTCAGTGCCTGGGAGAGCAGTGGCATCCCTCTCTCTCAACTCTCTCTAGCCATCACCATCCAGGCGTGGTGGCGGGGAACGCTGGGCCGCCGCAGGGCCGCCAAGAGGAAGTGGGCCGCGCAGACCATCCGACGGTATGTGGTCCCTTACCCAGACCCCCCCCCCCCCCGGCAGAGAGCAGGAGCTCCTGCGGGTCCCCGATTCCCTGCCTCTTCCCCGCGGTCCCTCCCCAGTTTGGTGCTGCAAGAGAGGCCCCCACCCGTCGATGGCCTGCGGCAGCCGCCTCTCCCTCCTTGTGTCCCCCCCCAAGGTTCATCAAGGGCTTCATTTACCGGAATTACTCCCGCTGTCCCGAGAACGAGTATTTCCTCGACTACATCCGCTATGCCTTCCTGATGAACCTGAAGCGCAACCTGCCCAAAAATGTGCTGGACAAGTCCTGGCCGGTGGCGCCCCCCTCCCTCAGAGAGGTAGGCCTGGTGGGAGGGCCCACGGCACCCTTTGGCCTGGCAGCGCCCTCTGTCTCCCTTCCCCTCTGGCGAGGGCCCTGGGGGTCCCTGGCAGCATCCGTCCCGCTGGGCCAGAGGGGCTGGAAGGCTGCCTCCTTTCAGTGTCAAGTTGGGCCAACCTGATGGAAAATGAATCGAATTTCTGCAGACCAAGCGAAGGGCGGCAAGGATGAGCCGTGCAGGGAAAGCCACTCAGGAAGGCTTTTTCAAAATCGCCCTCTTTCCAATGGAACTTTACCCCCATATTAGCGTTAGGGGTGTGCCCCAGGGCAAGGTCAGGGTTAGAAAAACGAGGGGCCCTGGCATGAAGCGTTGTGGGCCTCCCACGCCACCCAGCGTGGCTGCTGGTGCTGCAGGAGGAGACGCTTATACTTCCAGAGAGCTTTTTTGCCTGAGGTCCAGGCAACTTTGCTGCTTGCCGACCCTGGCAAACCTCGGACGTTGCATTGTGCTTCTGCTCGGACCCGGTCACGTCACTTGAGGGCAGCGTTATGTGCAGTGACTGGGCCCAGAGACCCGTGCAAACGGCTCGAAGTCCTCTGCCAGCGGAGCCCGTCTCCTGAAGCAGAAAGGGGACGTGATCTCCGCAGGCCGAGTCCGTGCCGACCCCACTCGCTGACCGGGGAGGGGGTTGCTCCGGCAGCGTCTTTGGCCTCCCTTCCCCTAGAGCCCTTCTTGTCTCGGCCCTGCAGCCTCTCCCCCTGCCGGCCCTTTTCTTGCCACCAGCGGCCCGTGCAGCTCTGTCCGCTTCTTCTCCAGGCTTCCCAGCTGCTGAGAACGCTCTGCATGCAGAACATGGTCTGGAGCTACTGCAAGAGAATCAGCCCGGAATGGAAGCAGCAGGTGGGCAGCCTCCTTCCAAGTGCCTCCGGGGAACTGAGGCCGCTTGCGTACCCAGAGGAGCCGCACGGGGCACGAAGACTCCCGTTTGAGGGAAGAGCAGCTGGCGATGTCGCCGCAGGCTGCTGGGCCGTGGCCGGGGAGGCGAGGCGAGGCGAGGCGCTCGTCCCCACTCAGCCCTGAAGCTGACCAGGTGCCTCTGGGCCAGAGAAGGGCCAGGGAAGCCGCCAGGGGCCCTTTCCGAGGGGAGGAGGAGGGACAGTAGCGTAATCGTAGCAGTGCCACGGGCTCGGGGCCAGCCAGCTACTCTTGATGGCCTCATTGCAGCCTTGTGGTCAGTTACTGTTGCAAATGTTCAATTCCAGCAGGGCTCCTCCCTTGTCACTGTGGCCAGTGAGGGAAAAGGCGACTGCATTGAGCCTTCCAGGGGGGAAGAAGGAGGTTGGCTGCCAGAGCTGGTGGCTGCCAAACTGGCTGTGTCAGTCGCCTGGCTGGCTCCTGCCTCTGCAGCTTGGATTTCAGCTGTTTTGCCTCCCTTGCAGCTGGAGCAGAAAGTGGTGGCCAGTGAGATCTTTAAGGATAAGAAGGACAACTACCCGCAGAGTGTCCCTCGGCTCTTCCTAAATACCCGGCTTGGTAAGTGCCGCTCGGGCTGGCTGGCTTCTGGGCTGCGCAGAGGCTGCTTCTAACCCATTGCCCCCACCCCTCGGCAGGTAATGAAGAGATCAGTGCCAAAATCCTGCAGGTGCTTGGAGATGAGGCGCTCAAGGTAAGCTGCTGGTCCTGCCAAGGCAGCCTCCCCGCCCCTTCCAGAGAGCCGCCGTCTTGCCAGGCTGGCCTCACGGTTTCACAAGGAAACTTTGGCCGTCTCTGCCCAGCCCCAAGCTCCAGCCCGGCCAGCGGGAGTGGCGGCGCTGGCGGGCAGTGTCCCTACACGCTGCTGGAACGAATGGTGCCTGTTTCAGTATGCAGTCCCCGTGACCAAGTACGACCGGAAAGGCTACAAGGCCCGAGCCCGGCAGCTGCTGCTCACCCAGAACGCCGTCGTGCTGGTCGAGGAGTCCAAGCTCAAGCAGCGCATCGACTACGCCAACTTGACAGGTGCGGAGAGGGAAGGGCTAGGAAGCCCCTGCTGAAGCCGCTTTTCTTCTGCTTTTTCCACCTGGGAGTTTTGCTGCTCATGAGGCCCAGTCTGGAGCCGCTGCTTGGCTTGAGGGCTTGGAAGTGCACAAGGGGCAGAGGAGCTGGCGGGGTCCCAGCCGCCGTCCCTCCCCCCCCCCGGCCGCGGGGGCAGCCCATGCTCTCTTCTGCCCCTTGTTCCATCTGCGCCGCCTCCCCGCTTTCTGACCTGAGCGCCCCTTTCTTGTCCGGCAGGTATGTCGGCAAGCAGCCTGAGCGACAGCCTCTTCGTGCTTCACGTGCTCCGGCAGGACAACAAGCAGAAGGTACTGCTCCAGCCCAGCACTGGCGGCAGTGTGGAGTGTGGTGCCGGGGGCTTCCTGCCTCGCACGGATGGGTGGGTGGGGGGCATGGAGGCGCGTCCCTCCCGCGCTGCCAGGCAGCCCCAGAATCGTTCCCAAGGACTTCGGGCTTTGCTTGCAGGGGGATGTTGTACTCCAGAGTGACTTTGTCATTGAAACCCTGACCAAAATCGCCATCAGTGCCAACAAAGTGAATAGTGTGAATATCAACCAGGGCAGGTGAGTTTCCTTCCTTTTTTCAAATGCAAGTATCCTGGTTTTCCTTGGAAAACAAGCTCCAGAGCATTGGTCTGCACAGCCCTGGGGGATGCTCCCCCTCTTCCTACAACAGGGACCGAGGCAAAGGATCCGTGCTCTTTCCTGCTCTTGTCAGGCTCTGCACAGATTGTCAAAGCCTGCGGGACCCGCCTCGAGCTGGCGCGTCCCAGCAAAGGAGGGCGTGCGATGCTGCGGAGCCTGCTTTCCCATGTATTGTGTGGCACTCGCAGAGCAACCCGGTCTCCGACCACGGCAGTTCGGAGCTGGTGCCGTGACCTGAAGGTCTCCTGGTCCAGTCTCCCGGCATAGGAGAGCCCAGAGACTGTGGCTTACATGGTCGTTGTAGGGTTTATGAGCAGAACAGATGAGAAGCCCTTGGTCGGGATGCTCCAGATACTGGATTGCAGAAGCTAGCCCTCTTTTATTTTATAAATCTATATCATGCTTTCATCTTCAAAAGCTGCCCTTTGCATGGGCTTCCGTATTATTTTGCTGGCATGTTGGTGCAGCAGCGAGCGAGCGAGCCGTCCAGACCATGGTGACGGCCTTGGTGCTGCATGACGCAGCCGGGCCGGTAGTTAGCCCTGCTTTTGTGCAGACTGGCACAGTGCCCCTGCTGTTGCACCTGGGGGAGTCTGCCCAGCAACACAGGTAACACCCCTCGCCCGAGCTGCTCCCAAGGCGCTTTCCTTGCTTCTGCAGCATCAAGTTCACCGTCGGCCAAGGCAAAGAGGGCATCATCGACTTCACGTCAGGATCCGAACTGCTGATAGCCAAAGCCAAGAATGGCCATCTCGCGGTAGTAAGTGCTGCTGCTGTGCAAGCGGTGCGGCTCCGTGCAGCTTATGCCCTGCTTCTCGTGGGGTTTGTGGTGGGGACAGGAATAACCGAACCCTCACCTGCACCCCCCCCCCCCCGACTGCGGCTTCGCGAGTGTTTGCGCTTCCTTCCCGGGCTTGGCGTGCTGCCGCAGCTCCTAGCCAAAGGCGTTTTCCCTTTGGAGAGATTCCGAGCGGGGCCGCACACCAAGGGTGGATTTAGGTGCACTGCTGGGAGTGGTGAAAGGGAACACACAGCGTGTCGTCTCTCTCCTCAGGTGGCTCCCCGTTTGAATTCCCGATGACAAGAGTTGCCCCTTGCAAGGGAACTTTTCCTCCTCCGTTTGACTGCGTTCTATGCCTTTGGTCGGACATTTTCCCTGCCAGCCTTTTGTGGGTGGGGACTGCTTTGCAGCTATCCTTTCTAGCTACCAAAGACCTGCACATCCAAAGAATTGTTTTAATTGTGTCCTTTGGTTTCCATCAGACCAAAGATCTTTCCCTGGCACAAGTGGCTGCTGACCAACACTGGACACTCTGCAGCTCCAGTGCAAAACTTGTCTGGCCATAAAACAGCAGCTGCAAGAGGGGGAGGGGATTCTCCACACTTTCAACCGATTGCCAAATTTTCTACAAATATTTTATGAAAACATTTTTTAGATTTCGATGCTTTGTATCAAGACTTAAAAAGCCATAATGTATAAATGAGTGAAATTCTGTAAATATATCCTAACACATATGGGATGCTTGCACTATGGAAGTGGTTTCTGAGTGGAAAAGCTGTGATCATGATCCAACTGTTGCCCCCATCTTGTGCTCCCAGCCTGGATCCTCGGGTCTGCATGAGGGCGATCAGTGTAGTTCAGTGGGAAACCACCTGTGCGAACTTTCTTCCTTACACAAACTGTCTTGTATCTCCGTCTTCCTTGCCTTAAAGCCTTACTACAGCTGCTGCTTCTCCCGTTTCCAGAGGGGTGTAGGAATGGTTTTCACAATGCATGGAAGTGAAATTGGGAGCTAAAAAGCGCCTTCCCAAAGCGTAGTTTCAGGAAGAGACAGACTTTTAATTCAGTCACCCTGTTTTTTGGGAGTTGCAAGTATTTTGGGCCCTCTTAAAAGCTAGTAGCGAAGAGCTGGGACTTTTGTGAACATGGTAGTTATGGTTCTCTTTGCCAGTGGTTTTATTTCTAAATAGTTAACCCAACTATTCAGATATGAGAAACACATACTGAAACAAGCTTTTTTCCAGTTCTCAATTACTCTGTGTGCATCGATGGTCCAAAAATTTTTTTTAAGCGCAGAGGCTAGAAATAATGCTGCTTCTGCTGCCATATCTACCCAGCCGAAGATGTTCCCCCAAGGGAAGTATGTAATGTTCAGTACCAGTACAGATCGGATCTGTTCAACAGCCTCCCCACCCCCACATGGCCTGCAGATGCAGAACGTATTCTGTTCCCCTGCCAGTGGTCACAGCTGCATCAGGCCTGGAATGCTGCCTATTCTATAGTGTATATAAGATTTAATGCTGTGTGCACTATGCTATATAAATCAAGGTATACAAGCCAAATAAATTTTTACTAAATTTTTTTTTTTGGTGTCATACGTTGTAGGTGGTTCAACTCACTTTTAAGGACAGCATCCTTCAAGGCAAGGCTTCACTCAAAAGGCACTATACCAGGATATCATGACCTTTCAAATGTAATAGTAAAAATTTAAGTATGTGACAGTGTCCTGAAGAAGATTGGGCAGCTGGGACTGCAAACCAGTGCACACTCTGTTAGGAGTTTAAAAACTTCATCAGGAGGGGGGTGCCAAAACTCTCCAGCCATTTCCATCAGAATCAGGTGGCAGGAAAGATGCCCAAGAGACGGCCAGTAAAAAGAATGGTCGGGCCAGGTCAAAAGGAGCTTGGGAAATGGGAGGGAATTACAGCAATTTTGGGATGGGCAGTGAGAAAAACTCAACATCTCTAAGCGATCTGGGTGAAGCATCCCATGAAACTGATAGTTTAAGTAGGAAAAAGGGGTAATTCATCAGCTCAATTTCTGTTTATTAAAAATGCATCCCCCCAACAAACATCTGTACAAGCATGAGATTACCTGTTCTACTATGGGACAACATTCGTTAGCACAAGGGAGCAAGAGGAAAAGGCCAAGGATTTCCTTTCCCAAGTGGACACTCTCACAATGGGCTCCTTCTGTTAAAGACTCGTGGAAAATTCCAACACGCAGAAAACGCGCAAGAAAGGGAAAAGGCATGGATGCTACTTTCTGGAGGGCTCGGTTCTATGTACAAGCTGGGCAAGCGCTAGTGGTAGCAGTCACCCCATCTGGACTCCCTCTTAGGCAGTGGCAATGTACAGTGAGATTCAAGCGGGAGCAGAAGGCAGCTTCTGGGCGAGACCCGCCAGCTCTGCTTCTGGCCTAAGCGTGTGCCCAATTCCCTGCCCCCCATCACAGGACTGTGCTCCCCGTCCCTGTCCAACAAAGGGCCACTGGGTTCTGGGCAGGCACTGCTGCTCACCCGCCATCGCCGCTCCTACCTGTCGAGTGCTGCAGTGATGGGGGCTCATGCTCTCGCTGCTGGAGCGATGCCCCTCACTTGGAGAAAAGCTGCAGACTTCGGTGCTGGCATGCGGGCAGCTCTCTCGAGCACTGCTGGGGGAAAAAAATGCCCTTGCCCTCCTTGGCCCCATCTCCACTCTGCACATGCTCAGAGTTACAGATGCCACCCTATCTGTAAACAACCTACACACAGAGCTTAGAAAACGGCCAGTTTGAGAGCAGCAGGCGGCCTCAGAAGGAAGCGCTGCTACAGCCCCAGTCGCCCTGCAACGCTTGCCATAAACATTCAGGTGCTCAAGCTAAGCACACCCCTTCTCTGCCAGTCCGATTCACACACTCAAATCTCCTATTTGTAGCTCCAGATACGAACAGCGGCAAAAACAAGTCCTAGCAATTCCTTCATCTAGTTCACCCCAAGCAGCTCAGGAAGAACACACTCCCTGCCCTCTCCTCCTGTAAGGAAAGCACACAGACGCCAGGCTGGACTCGGGCGGGGGCGGGGCGGAGGCCTGCCCAGTAACACTGGGCTACCACTGCAGCATTTCCCACTTTTCATCGAGTTCAGCAGAGAGCAGTCTGAAGTGCAGAATCTTTACACAGTATTTTATTTATCCAAGAGACTTGCTGCTCAATCCAAAGGGAAAGCCCAGAAGAAGCCAAAAGTCAGGGAGACAGTTCAGACCAGAGGTATGATGTAAGGTGTTAGCAGGAAAGGAAGTTGAAGAAGAAATCTGGAGGGGGGGTGTAAGATTATCCCACAGACCTTTCAGTGTTTTGTCAGGAACTGGACAAAAGGACCAAAACATGACTTAAGAGCAGAGAGGAACTCTGAAAACGATAAAGGGCACGGGCCGCTCCAGCTCAACCTGACCCACTAATGCGAGTGTTCGTGTCTCTGCTTAACTGGCAGGAAGCATTTCCTCGTTGCCATTACTAAGCAAACAGAACCGCTCAGCTTGGCTTGGTGCCCACATCTGTGCCCAGACTACAGCCATCAATTTGGATCCACAGATTTGGCTTTGGGACATCTAATTAATTGGCAGCTGACAGCACTCAGTGAAATCAGACTTTTTCCTGCTACTTGTTCTGCCAGCACCTCTTACTCAAGTTACCAGGGTAAAGTAGCAGTAGTATGTGGCATCATTTTAATTTAGGGTTGTTTTATTTAAGTTTAATGTTAATTCCATGCTGTGTTTCAGTAAGAACAATACAGATCCTGTATCTGTGGCTCCAGTCAGATATCCAGTAGTACAAATTAGCTTCAAGTTACACATACTGAACAAAAGAGGTTGAGCTAGCGAAGAGGGGTGGGAAAGGGAGAGAAAAATATTGAACACACATGCAGGCTTCTCAACGCCACCTTCAATGCTGACCTGCTTGGAGGGAAAGTAAAGAGAAGGCAAGAATGAGCAGCCACGGATTGTTGAACCGTTAACCAGCACCATCTGTTGCAGTAACATCTGATCACTCAGCAGTTTTGGATTTCTTTTTCTTTTACAGCAAACCCATTACAGAAACTGTTCCAATGAAACCTGTAACTTCAAACTGAACGCCCAATTTTAAACACTGGTATAAAAGTGTTAAACAATTATAAAAAATGAAAAATGCCTCCACATGCACCCTACAGTGCAAAAAGCCTCCCCTAGAATTCTAATGGCTTCCAGGTGTCACCTCCAACACTGACAGAAGACAACACGGTAATGCAGGAAAAACCTCTATGCAGCCAGTCCGGTTAGTGTCTTAAGGAAACTGAAAGCTGGCACCAGTAAAATCCACGACATTCACTCTTGCCTTTTAAAGAACGTTTCAACTGTGTAAAAAAAAACAAAAACAAAAACAAAAAAAAAAAAAAAAACCCAACAGGGTAGGAACCTAAATTCTGGGGCTCATCACAAACGTCAGATAAGATGGCTCCCAGGGACACAGAGGAGCTTATGGGAGGGACTGGGGCAGAAAGGGCGGAAATGGGGTCTCTTTTGGCCTTGATGTCTCACTGGTTCTCGTCTTCCACATCCTGCAGCGCTTCTTTACTCTGTTCTTCACCTGGGAAGGAAAACCAACAAAGTTAGGCCGCTGTGAACACCAGGCATCTCCCACGGGCCATGGCCCGCCACAGCATGGGATGCCTGTGGCACGTGGCTATCGAAGTCAAGACCGCTCACAAGGAAGCTGTTTCTAAGGGGCATCAGCCCTGGGCAAGGCTTCAACAGAGGCCCACAGACATGGTTCCCAAATAACCTCACCTGCACAGCAAAAACACACAACTTCCGCATGGCAAAAAAAGGGGAAAAAAGGCAGTGCCTTTTCTAAGGGGAACCTCAGCAGCAGCAACACACGGTTAGTGCATTCTAGAAACCTGCTCCATAGAACGCGAAGACCATTTTAACCGTGACTTTAAAAACTAGTACAAACAACCTTGGACAAAAGGGCCGTTCGGACACTCTTGTCCCATGCATCTCCTTACTTGGAGCTACCTGCTCAGACTGAGGCATGCAACCAAGCACCTGGCAATTGCCGTATCACACTCTGTTGCTGACACATTGCGCCTGGCCGTGCGCAGACAGGCAAGGCTCCCTAAGCCCGAAGAACACACGCCTCACTTCGCTGGGTTCCAGCTGAAGGGGTGCGGCAGTCGGATCGTCTGGCTGAGGAGCCTGACAGGCACAATGTCTAGTGCCCCTTCTGGCACGTTGAGGCAGCCCTTGCACTGACTACAAGGGAAGTGCCCTCAGACCAGACCTCTTTATTGGGGCCACGGGAGGATAAGCACAGGGACAACTAGGAGACCAGACTATCCTGTTTTTGACGACAAGATGCACAGCGAGATCTAGAATGCTGGCTGAAGGGCAAGCGCCCCCGAGTGCCCACCTAGGCCGACTGGATCCCCGTTATGCCATAGAGGAAGTAGGGGGAGAAGAAAGCTGTTGCACAGTCCTGGAACTGAGTCAGAGATGCAAGCGGGAAGCAAGCGTGATTAGTGACAGGGAAGGAAGCAGGTATTCCCCAAGTCATCAGGAAGACTTACAAAGTAGAGTTTTAGAAAATGAACAGGTGGAGTTCCCTTTAAGAATCTACACAACAGAAAAGGGAAGGAAAAACAGGAGTTACAAAGAGGTCACAAATGAGCTTGAACAGGGCTACAGAAAGCATGAGGGTCGGTATGTTTCAGGATGAGAAAACAGAAGGCCAGGCGAGTGCAAGGGGCATCCTTTCGGACACACCGCCAGAGAAAACACCTCCTTTATGGCCCTGCCTGACCACACATGAGGTGAAGCACATCCCACCTCCACCTGGAGATGGAAGAAGCAACTTGTTTTTCTTCGTTGTTGTTTTACAAGTGTTACAGTGACAAGTCACAAACAAAAGCATTTTTCCACTCCATCCTCATACAATGAAATAAAGGAAATGAGGAGAGAGAAGGAACAGGGTGAGCAAATTGCCCAGCACTTGCTCATCCACCAGTTATTCCTTCTAAGAGAAGACCTGAGCAGAGATGCCGTAAGGAACGGAGGCAGACAAAAGGACCAGGAACGTGAGTCCGGCCCCTTTAACCCGCTTCGTGCTGGCCAGCTGTCCTGCTCATGGCGCGTGTGGCCAGGTGGATGCAAGGAAGGGGAAGAACGGCTCTGTGCAGCACCACCCGTGTCACCTTAGGAAGCAGCCGGGCGAAACTGGAGCTGCAGTTTGTGCGAGGCTGTTTTCCCCTGGTGTTCGCAGCACTGGCTGGAGAGGTGCTGGTCACATCAGAACTGTAACAGAGCAACACTGCGGTCTGACTCCGGCCCCGCTCCATGGGCCTTCCGGAAAGCACAGGGCCAGGGAAAAGCCCTCTGCCTGACCTCTGCACACCTTCGCTGTGCCTATCTGGGCGACAGAAATAACGACTGGCGGCTAAGCCTGGACTCACTGTCAGGCCGAGCACACAGGAGAAGCACTTGCTCCACAGGCACCACGACCTGGGGGACGCCAAAGTGTGCCTCCGAAGGGCGGCTTCCCAGGGCTCGTGGCATTTCATGTCTTCCAGCTACCTGGACTGAGTTCTTCATGTATTATAAATGTGTATGACTTATTACCATCTAACGGAAAAGTACTATGCTACCAACTACTCTTCTTTGCTTTTGAAAAGTTCTGGACCCTTAGGGATCACCGTCAAGTGTGTACAAGGCTTGCACGCTTTGCTTCAGAGCAGTAATCGTGCACATCCACCATGCAGAGAGCCGGGTGGAAGAGTTGTAGCAGACAATTCAGCAGTGCAAAAGGTGTGATGACTACAGAAAGGCTTTCCAAACAAGGTAACACATAATGTAGTAAGAGTGCTTGCTCAGGAAAAACATGACTTTCAAAGCTACCCATTACTTTAAAATCACTATCTCCTCTTCGAGATTAAAGTATGCCTTAAAACAGTAGTTGAGAGTTCACCCGCTCTGCTGCTCAGACCTGACTCCTCCTCTTGCAAGACTCTGTGTGCCTGAATCAAGCTGGCGGTGCCAGGAGACAAGCAGGAGCCAGGCCACGTCTGACTCCCCAAAAAGAGCAGGAGCGAGGCCGAGTGCAGCTGAAGGAGGCTCTCCGAGGAGTCTGATCCCACTGCTGTGCACGACACCACACTAAACCCATTTCCCAGCAGGCATGCTCTTGTGCTCGTCCCCAGTTCCTCTGCCAGCGAACTCATTCGCCCGTTCTCTGCATCGCCACTCATGGATGCCCCTCCCCATTCTTCCTTTCAACTGATTTCCCAAGAAGGTATCCGCTCCCCGCCACATCACTCTGGTGTCCTGGGGGGGAGGTGTTTGCTTGTTTTTAAAAGGGCAAGATGCATGCCCAGGCGCAAACTGGGGCCTGCAAGCACCACAGTGCCTGTTTGTGCACTGCGCACCTCCCTGCTGCTCCGCAGGATCGTGGGGACCGTTCCCTTTCCTCACCGGCCAGGCTTTCCAAGTGGATCGGTGCCTTGCCTCCCTCCTTCAGGGGCTGCAGAAGCCAGGACAGCAGAGCTGGCCGATCAACAAAGGAACCTACAGCTTTGTTGAACAAAGGCTTCTTCACAGGACATCTGCGAACAGCAGGAAGACGTCCTTCAGTGTTAGGACAGCCAAGGGGCAGGAAGACCTGCTTCCAAGACTTCCACTTCCCACTCCTGGGAGGCCCCTTGACATCTGAACCGGACCCGTAAGAAGCCCCCGAGCGCACCCCCCACACAGCCACGCGACCCGTTCTGCAAGAATTGGCCCTCCTCCTCACAGCAAAGCAGGGAGTGACCTGGTTCATACAGCAAAGCAACAATTCATGGGGCGTTTAACCTACGATTTGTGACGATGCAAAATGTGTTCATCCTGCTTCAACCTTTTGTAAAGAGCTTTGACTGGGAACACAAACAGCTGGTTGTTTAGGGGCTAAACAACCCAGCAGTTAACCCATTTTTATATGCATGTGTGAATTAGAAGGAAAATGACAAAAACTGCTTGAGGTAGGGAAAAAAAGATCTACACAAACAGGGAGTCAGACTGTGGAAAACTACAGCTGAGAGCAGATCAAGACACAGAACGTTCATCAATCTGTTTAAAGAAAGGAAAATGCAGAATGGGAGCATAGAGGCAGTTTACCTGGCAGCATGGAGGTAGGTTCTCATTGGAAGAATACTTGCATAGCCCCCTCCTCTCCCCCCAGCGCCCCTCCACCCACTCACTGTGCAGCTATGGTCAGGTTTGGGGCCGACAGTCTTGAACCACATTAGGGGGGAGTCAAGAAAAAAGGGTGCCCTTGGGAAGCAACGCGTGGCATCGCGTTTCCCCTTCTTCACTGAACTGTCGAGAGGAAGGAGAGCACATCGCCACCGGGCTACTCACCATCCCCCTGCATGTCTGAAGTCCATAGTGTCAGGTTATCGCGTAACAACTGCATGATAAGTGTAGAATCCTTATAGCTTTCTTCACTCAGTGTGTCCAGTTCTGCAATAGCATCATCAAAAGCTGCTTTTGCCAACCTGCAACAAAGTGCACAGCACATCAGGGCCCCAGGGCTGGCGAACAGAGAACCCGGCCACACCGCTGCTCCCCGCTTCTGATATAGGCCAGGATCTGCCATCATTCCCACTTGAGTCGAGGCCTGCTTAGGCTACGGATTGCTGCTTCATAAGCTTCTCTGCAGAACGGTTTCGGATGGACAGAAATACGTTGCTAACACATGATCGTGACTTCGGAGGCCACTTTCCAACACTTAACAGTGAGTGATGATGGCAGGGGTCAGGGCTGCTCTGGCAGCAACTTCCTGGCAGCTGCCATGCCCACGCCCCTCCTCTCTAGCACCTCCTTTTTGTGCAACTGCAAAAGCACTGGAAGAACCACAGCAACTTCACTATCTGGGTGAGGTATAACTGAACAACAGACGGGCCATTTACAAGGCCTAACTTGTACACACACAACAGGGAAGGTGGGAAGCCTGAATCACCCAGCAAGTAAACACTACAAGCAAGCAATAGGGCTCACCTGCAGGCACGGTCAGGAGAATTAAGAATTTCATAATAGAAAACAGAGAAGTTGAGGGCAAGTCCTAGGCGGATAGGATGTGTTGGTGGAAGTTCTGTCATTGCAATATCACTAGCAGCTTTGTAAGCCACCAGGCTGTTCTCAGCAGCTTCCTTTCTGTCATTTCCCGTGGCAAACTCGGCAAGATACCTGTGGTAGTCCCCTTTCCTGTGGGGGGAGAATAAAAAGAAAGAAAACACCACTTATATTGGTGGATAAACGTTTTTTAAAATAAAAGGCAGATTTTACTGTAGATTGACTTTTCTTTGAAAAGTTCTCAATACTTAAGGTATTTTGTTGTCAATATAAGAAAAGTATTTTGGCTCTTCGGAAACTAACCTGGCTGGAAATGTAAACACATTCTGTTTAAAAGTATTTTACTATCCAATAACTGTAATACATTGAATATATCTATAGCATATAGAGCAGTTGCATTCACAATAAGTCTGAATTCTAAGGAATTCTGGCTTACCGCAGACAAGTTGCCTGTACTTTGGCACCCACTCAGCTCCTACTGCTAGTGCAAGCAGCCAACCTGCTGTTTAACAGGCCATCCATGCCTGAGATTCCACCTTGTTTCCCCCTTCATAAGCCAGGATTTGCACACATCCTGGCTTACAAAAACAGCAAAAAGCTGGATCTTGGATTCAGACAACACACAAGTAAGCCGCCTTTCCTAGTGTCAGCAGCAGGCATGAAGCATGCAAGTCGTGGCTTGTTATTCCATGCTACTGTGATAATTAAGTTAAAGCTTTTCTAAGTAAGTGAAAGACCAACGTAGTCTTTCGGAAAGTCAGTTTTTTTCTCTGTTCCACAAAAGCACCTTAGACCACCTCAGAAGTGCTGCAGACTTTGTTTCAACCTATCATCACAGACATTTTGTTTTAGTTTGCCACTTCTGCTTTTCCAAGGGCCAGGAAGCAGAGCATGAAAATATCAAAACCAAACCATCCGGCATGCACTTCCTGTATTCCCTGCACAGGCAACCTTACAAGCTGGTCAGAAGACTACTTGGGAATGTTGTAAAGATCTTCCCTAGGTAAAACTGCAAGGCGAGAACAATATATGCCAGGCAACATATACAAAGCCTGATATAATGCTTATTCAGTTGTATATTAACATGGCTTCACGGTCAGATTTGTTTTCTTAAGAAGTTCCGAGCTGACTGTTTTTCTTACTCATTTAATTCAACTCACCTTATTACTCTGACCTTGCTATGTTATCTAATGCAAAACATATAAAACAGAACTAAGCACATCACTGCAATTTCAAAAAAAGCCAGGCAAAATTTCTTCATGTGAAAATTGGCACAAGCATTTGGGATAGTCAAGCAACAGGCATGAGGGGCTTCTTTCATGCTCCCCAACCCCGCCCCCAGTCACTCCTGGCAGCAAGCACAAGCAGGGCGAGGCAGATGGAGCAGGCAAGGCGAAGGACTAGAACGGGGAGCCAATCCTGTGGTCCACACTGTCCAAGACCTGCCCCTGGAAGAATCCCCAATCTCATCTCATTTGCCTGTCTTGGGTAGGATGGCCCCTCTTGCCCATGCAGGCAAGTCCTCTTTTCCCTCATCACCTCTGCTACTTCCCACCTCAGGTTATTTCCTCGGTCATGCTAGGAGGGAGCACAGCACTTCACGCATGGGGAAAAAATATGAAAGCACGTGGACATGCGCATGGGGGAGGGGTGCTGCCAGGAAGCAAACATAATCCAGCCCATGGCAGGCATGCAGGGCAGGGGGCAATACTCCCCAACCAAAATGGTTCTGCAGCTTTGGACAGAAAGCAGAGGCAGTAATACATTCTACCACCTTTTCCATATTCCTGGCGGAAAGAAGCAGAACTCTTGTCAGAAAAATCAGCTAAATGCTTCTGTAGAAAGCTTTAACCTTTTAGCTGCTCTTTATTACCTCAAAATGGTTTCTAATATTTACACCTTCCCCATCCTGATGCCCTGGAACTATTTTGGACTATAACCTCTGTCTGAACAGTAGGCTCATGGGAGCCGAAGTCCAAAACATCTGCAGGATGCCAGCCTGTGGAAGGCTGACCTGCACAAGGACTTGAATAAGATAATCCCAATGTCTGTGCAGTTCAAAGCTACAGAAATATTACTTCTTAGAACAAAGGCCCATTGAATTCAGTAGACATACTCCCACTGAGCAGCTAAAGCACTGCGGCCCAAAGGATGCAGAAACCATTTAAAAGGGGGTGGCTGCTTGCAGTGCATAGACTAAATCCCACAGTTAATTCGCATTTTCTTCTTTCTCTGTTTCTGAAGAAAGCTGAATTTGGAAAAGAGACTGTTATGAATCTCAAATAACAGTAATTAAAACCTTTAAAGAATATGCTTTTAGTTCCTTGAATGGTCTCTGTTTTTGGAAATTTGACATCTCCGGGAAAGAATTCACTTCCTGTGGGCACACCCATTCAACAGACAAGCATCCTACCAAAGGTCCCGCCCTGGATCCCCAGTGCATCACCTACATTTTATAATAGAAAACCTTGGATTCGCCAGTGTTGGCTGCCGGAATGAGGTGCTTGTCCAGTACATCCAGAATATCACAACAGATTAGCTTCAATTCAGTCTCAACCTTAGGAGGAAAAAAATACAACATGACGAACAGATTCAGGACAGCTGCTGTCAGTGAGTATGTCTAACACTGAGGCGTCTTTAAACTCCCAACCCAGAACAGCCTGGTATGCCAGAGAGAAGGATGCCACTGGCCTGCAGACACCCACCTCGTCTTCTCACAACTCCAGAGTGGAGAACTGGGAGTAGCTGGGACCCATTCGACTCCTGAGCATAAAGGTCATCAGGTGCCCTTCTGAGCTCAGCATGTGAGTCTGTGGTGAGTTCCTCCAGCCAATAGGGGCAGCCCAAGCCCTTTGGCAGGAAGCAAACAGTCTGACCATCGATCAACTTTCCGTGTCCATTGTAAACTGTGGAACAATTGAATCTACTCCCTAGTTTTCCCACACTGGCCACAGATGAGGTACATCACCTTGGGTGTCTGGCCAGGAATTGTTTTTTCTAAACTAAAACCTGTTTTCAGCTTTTATTGCAGTGTTGGCACTTTGCGATAAATAAGTGGGTTTTGGGTTGCAGTTTGGACACTTGGTCACTAAAAGGTTCCCCATCACTGGGTTAAGGTTAGAAAAATGAGGGGTCCTGGCATAATTCTGATGGTTGGAATGTGTTTAGAATGGGCAGGAATGGTGAGCTGTGCAGAAAAAGCTACTCAAGGAAGGCTTTTTCAGAATCGCCCCATTTTCAGTGGCACTATAGCCCTATGTTAGGATTAGAAAAACCATCTGTCCTGGCATGATTCTGATGGTTGGAATGTGTTTAGAATGGGCAGAAATGATGAGCATCGCAGAAAAAGCTATTCAAGGAAGGCTTCTTCATTATCCTCCTCCTTTCCATGGAATTTCAACCCTATGTTAGGGTTAGGGGTGTGCACCAGGGTAGGGTTAGGGTTAGGAAAACGAGGGGTCCTGGCATGATTCCGATGGTTAGAATGTGTTTAGAATGGGCAGAAATGATGAGCTGCGAAGAAAAAGCTACTCAAGGAAGGGCTTTTTCAAAATCGCCCCATTTTCAGTGGAACTTTACCCCTATGTTGGGGTTAGGGGTGTGCACCAGGGTAGGGTTAGGGTTAGGAAAACGAGGGGTCCTGGCATGATTCTGATGGTTGGAATGTGTTTAGAATGGGCAGAAATGGTGAGCTGCGCAGAAAAAGCTACTCAAGGAAGGGCTTTTTCAAAATCGCCCCGTTTTCAGTGGAACTTTACCCCTATGTTGGGGTTAGGGGTGTGCAACCGGGTAGGGTTAGGGCAGTGGCAGCGAACCTACGGCATGCGTTCCACAGCGGGCACGCAGAGCCCCCTCTGACGGCACACGAGCCAAGTCGCCTCAGCATCGCCCCAGCAGCTGAGCATCCGGTAACAGTGCACACAGAGCCATGAGCATGCTCAGAAAAGAGCAGCGGCACCAGGTGATGATGTCACGACCTGCAACTCGTCCAAGCTTTCACATGGCTGGTCAGTGTGCTGCCATGGGTGCATATTTTTTGCTTGAACTGGCTGTGATCTGTTTTTTCTAAACTAAAACCTCACTTTTCAGATTTAATTGTAGCGTTGACACTTTGCGAGAAATAAGTGGGTGTTGGGTTGCAGTTTGGGCACTCGGTCACTAAAAGGTTTGCCATCACTGGGTTAGACCATTTGAACTTTGCACAAACAGAGTACCAAAGTAAGCTGCAATAAGCGTCAGAAAATAATCCACGACTCACATGACAGGAGATTTACCTGGAACAGGAATATTCACAAAGGCCACTTCACCACAAAGAGAAACAACATGGACTCAGGTGATCTGGGTTCTAGTCCCCACCTGCCATAAAGCCAAATATCACAGACTCTCAGCCCAACCTACTGCAAAGGCTGCTGTTGTGGGGATAAAATCTGGGAGCAGGAGGGGAGAATTATGTGACTTGCTCTGAGTTTTCTCAAAGAAAAAAGGTGGAATATAGATCAAATAAATAAATGTGAAAGCTACTGCCGACATACCCTGCTTGTCCAATGGGTTTCTTGGGAGCACCTCTAGAGCAGATGGACCTACTCTGGCCAGGCCTCAGAAATTCCTCTGTGGCAAACACTTTCAAGATGTCCTCCAGGGCCACAAACAGAAACTGGGTTAAGCATATTTGCTCCAGAGGCTAGGATGTGGCCCATTCTATGCACCATGAGCAGGCGCAGCCCTCACTGTACTGTTGTAGAGTTCCCCAGCTTAGTCCTCAAAAGGGGTTTCCCTACATTTTGGAACTTTTACAAACCTTGGGCTTCTCTCCACCCTACGGATTAACTCCCCTCTCTGCGTAGATGTGGCCACTTCGGCTACAGAAGGATCCACACCTGGAGAATGGATTGTTTTAAACTGCAGAACAGGACTGCCCATGACCTCCAGGGGCCCAAAGTTTGTTTCTTTATACTCTGTGTAATTATTACATTTTATTAATTTTATTGTAATTTTATACATAACTGGCTTTCTTGTGTTTTTAGTATTTTATTGCAAGCTGCCTAGACAATCCTTTTGGGTTAGGGTAGTGTACAGATCTATAAACAAGTGAGATTATAACCCCACCCTTTTTCCTCCTCTTCATTTTACCCTCACAACCAGCTGGGAGGTAAGTTAAAGCTGAGAGTTAGGAACTAGTCTGAAGCTCCCAGTAGGTTTCATGGCGAAATGATGATTAAGATCTGAACCTCTTGTGCTCTGGTCCAGTGTTCTCTTACTACACCAATTCTTGGGAGATGAGCAAGAAATACAAACTTGAGATTCAACCACTGGCAGTAAAGACAGGTGTGAACAATTCTGGTGCTCTGAGTTCATCCCATCTGCAGACTGACACTCGCTGCAGGCAGAAAGCACAAATAAACCAGGTCTGCCCAAAGACAACTGTCCATATCCAGGAAGAGCTTAAGGGCCTTCAACTAAACAAGGAAAACTTGGGCATGGGCAGAGTATTTCTGCAAGGGACTATGCAGATGGATGGCAGAAGCAAGGAAGATCCCCAAAGTCAACAGCCAACCTGATCTGGGGAATATTCTCCTTCCACAAACACTCAAAAGCAAAACTTAACCTTTGGATCACCAAAACACGCAACAGCTCTGCAGCTAAGTATGTATGTTCTACTCACACTCACACATTAACTCCAGGAAATGCCCTCTGGCCTGGCAAACACCATAAAAAAACCTTCCAGTAATACCTGTTTGTATTGGGGGGTATAGAGGGCTCAACAGATCACCGGGGGGGGGGGGGGGGGGGACTTCCTTTCTGTGGGACTCACCATTTGCCGATACTCCCGGATCATCTTCAATTTGTCTTCTCCACCTTTATTTTCCTCCTTCTGTTCAATGCTACTGATTATTCTCCAGGAAGCTCTCCTGGCACCAATCACATTCTTGTATGCAACTGACAGCAGGTTCCTTTCTTCAACTGTCAGCTCCACGTCCATTCCAGCCACTTTTTTCATTGACTCAACCATTTCTAAGGAGAGAACACATGTGTCTGCATTATCCGAATGCAGCTGCTCACCTTTGCTTTTCAAGTTCATCAACGTGAAACCAGCACCGCTAACCCAAGTCCAGGGCCTCACCTTCAGCTGGGAGTCTCTTTAAATGCCACTCTGGCCAACGTGGACACAGTGGGCAGGCACAGAGCGGGCAGACCTCACACAACACAATACTGGCTACACACATCTGTGAATCATCAGCTCCAATGGATGCATTTTGATATTGCATGCATGAGGCCACAGCCCACACTTTCAAGTGTCTGAGAGAGTGCACAGACGGTGTAGGCCTGCAAGAACAGCAGGCATGCTGAGGGAAAGACCGCTGGGCCGGCAATGCCTCACATCAAGCCATTCCTGCAGCCCCGCCTCCAAACCAGGAGAAACGAAAACAGGAACAGAGACTTGCCTCACTGTACAATAGAAGGCCCTGCAGTGAAGCAAGGAGGACAACACAGGGGCACCAGGGAACTGGCCCATCCCAAATAGGATATAGGATGCTCAGAAAACCAGGCCTGCCATTTGGGGGTACTCCTGGATTCCCTCCCAGACCTGGACTGCTCAAGTTTCAGAAGTGTTCCTGCTCAGCTGAGGCTGTTCCTTGAAGTATGCAGATCTGGTCACACTGGATAACTGCAATACACTCTTTGAAGACTATTTGGAAAGATCAGGTGGTTCTGAATACTGCAGCCAAGCTGCTGACGATAGCCAGTTGCAGCAATCACGGGAGAGCCCGGTTACAAGTACCTATGTGCTTCTAGGCATGATTCAGAGCGATGGCCATGGCCAATAAAGTCCTACACAGCTTAGAGCAGGTTGCCTGAAGCACTGCCTTCGCCCTTCTAAGGGATGTGCCAGAGAGCTTCTTCCCTCACCTGCCATGTGATGTGTATTTGGTGGGAACTTAGGAAAAGGCCTTCTTGGTGGCTGTGCCCAGAATAGGAATGCCCTACCAAGGAAGGTATGACTGGCCTCTTGATTTATGTCCTTCTGCCAGCATGCCAAAAAAGGTCTGCATATACATTTGGATCACGCAAGTGATTTCTCTCTTCTATATGTTTTAATTATAACTAACCGCTATTGTTACAAGCTGCTAGACCTTTAGCTGTTCAATGCTACTATTAGCTGCACTGAGCATACTTTATAGAAAGCAAAGATGTAAATGCAGTAAATTAACCATTTTCTTTCACAGCCCATCCCCCACTTTTTGCCACTAGCATTATCCAGGACATGCAAAATTGTCTTGGGCAGCTATCTCATCTCTCCCAGCGTCTTCACTTGCGATCTGATCTACTAGATAAAAAGGCATTCCAGGCTATGCCAAGTCAGATGTTTGTTTGAGAATAGTGCTGAAAATATACATGGCAGAATTCTTTCTGCTTCCAAAAGTAAAGTTTTAAAATACAGGCATAGGAGGAGGACGGGGTCTTGATCTTAGAAAAGGTAAGAGAATAAATGCCAGAAAAGGGAGGGAATCACAAGGTGCACAGAAGACCATGAGCCAATATGTCTTCTAACACTCCCCCCCACCACCCAAAGGATGCAAGGGACTTGCACTATGTTTTCAGAGTAGAAAACACATTTTAATGCCACACAGGCCTTCTGTGTACCTTGGAGATCTCCCCTTTCATTCTTGGGCAGCTTAGTGATTGCAATTGATTGCCTGGACCTGTCAGCCAGGAAGGGATTGTCCCTGACCCCAGTGCGCGGTCCTGAAGCTGCAAGGGAAGAGATGCCTTGCAGATGCAGCTTTTGCCTCAGCATACAAAGCAACCACAGACCTCCACCCAGCATCAGAACTATAAAATGATCCTCTGAGCAGCTTGCAGGCTGTGATTTCTCAGGCTCACTCACCAAAAGGAAGAGGAGCCACAGGAAGTGAGAAGGCAAGGTATCTGTGGTGCCCATCAACCTCTCCCAGGTCTAAGAGGTCTGTCTAGACGCCCTCTCTTCTCACTTCACACGTGATCAGGCCATTGCCCTGCTGCTTGGAGCAACAAGAGACTGTATTCTGTCATGAACAGTACCACTGAACTGCAAGCTGTCCCTTCCAAAAGAAAGCAGGAATTTGCTCACGAACACCTCCAAACTCAAAAGCATTCACCTTCTGCTGCAACCGTAGGGGCTTGGCCAACCAAACCTTGTCACCACCCCAGAGACACAGTCTTTCTGGACTGTGAAAGTAACTCAGGAGGTAAGACGTATTTGCTATTACACAAGCACACATGGCTCCTCCATCATGTTCCAAACAGTGTCCACTTCTGACACATGGTGATTCTGAGAAAGACAAAGAGTCCACCTCACAGATCCAGCCAGGACTAGGAACAGCCTCCTCTCCCTCTCTGGGAGACAAGGGGGTGCTTTCTGTCCTAGGCAGATCCACCCTTGTGCATCACACTCCTGCACAGACTAGAAACACTCATGTTATATTCCGTTGAGGGCACACCAGTGGCATACAGTTCACACTGTGCGTATGTGTGCAAGTGGCAGTGCAGAGGAGAGCGAAAAGGCATCCCTGTCCACGGACCATCGTGACAGTTCATTCTCACCCGAGGAAGCCAGGCCTCCCACCTCCCTCTGCCTTGCTATCTAGTGGGAGTGTGTGTATGGGGCGGGGAGGACTCACTAACAACTCCCCAGAAAGGAACAAAAGGAGGTGGGAGGGCGAACTTGCAAGGCAGGGCTCCAGTGCACGCGTGCTCTCGCCCAAACGAACGGGCCCTCCCCGAAGCCGGCCGGGGGAGCCTTGGGCCACTGCGGGCGCGATCCTCGGAGGATTTCCGCAGGCGGGCTGCGACCGAAGAGCGCGACGCGGGGAGGGCGGCAAACCGCCCCCCCCCCCCGGACGGCCGGGCAGCAGGAGGGAGGCTGCGGGGCGAGGTCCCCCAGCCGCGCGGCGCCACGCCCCTCCGCGTCCCCGGGCCCGGGCGCCGCCCAGGCCGAGCCCGAGGCGGCAACCAAGCAGCTTTTGTCCTGCCTTGCCTTGCCTTGCCTTGCCCTGCCCAGCCCGCCCCGCTGCGGCTGCTCCGGGCTCCCTGCCCGCGCCCGCCCTCTTTCCCGGCCGCTCCGGCCTCCCGAGGGAGCGCGCGGCCGCCATTTTGTGTGCGCCCCCGTCCCCCCGCCCGGCTACTCGCGCTCCCGCCGCCGCCTCCCCCTCCCCGCTCCGGCGGCCATTTTGTGCGGGGTTCCCTCACGCTGCCGCCGCCGCCGCCCGCAGCCTCCTCCCCACACCTTCCCGGCTCCCTCCCTCCCCACCCGCCTCTCTCGGCCGGCCTCCCGGCCGGCCTCCTCCAGCCCGCCCGCGGCCGCCCCCCACCGCACCATCGTAGCGCTCGGCCTGTTCGGCCAACTTGGCCTGGTAGACGAGATCCTCCCGATCGTCCATGTCCGTGGGGCGAGGGCGGCGGGGGCTTCGTGGGGCGGATGGAGACCGATGGTCCGGCGGGGGGGCTCAGCCACGATCAGCGCTCGCTGCTCTCCGGGCAAAGATGGCGGCGGCGGCGCCTCCTCCTCCCGCTACATCCGGGCACTGGCAGTGCGCGTGCGCATGCGCACCGACCTCGGGCCCCCCCCCCATGGCAACGGCGGCTCCGTGGCAACCGCCGCACGGCTGGCAGAGCCGCTTGGCAGACTTCCTTCCAGCTCCTGCGGCGGCAGCGAGTACGCGGCACGCGCGGCCCCAGTCGCTGGATTCAAGAGCAGTGCATGGCAGGCCAGAGCTAGGGACCGGGCCGCCCCAAAACGAGCGAGCTAGAAGCGTGTCTCTGAGCTTAAACAGAGGGCGTTTTCCTTGTCCGCCTTAGGGGCGACCAGGGCCCGCATGGGATGGCCTCGCTGGTGACCGCCCCTTCGACGGATAATGCCGAGAGGTACTCTGCACATGTTCGGGAGCATCTCCAGGCAAAGCGGGAAGGAGGCCATCTTAGGTGGCTCCCTGGCCTTCGCGCTCAGGCAGGTTGCGAGAGCGGTGCCAGGGACCCCGGCCTTCTGGGGCTGACCACTGCGGCAGCAAGCGCCCTTCCACTCGCCCGAGAGCAGTCTCAGAGGGCCCTTGTCCGGAAGAGGCTGCTCTGTGGCACAGAAGTGGGGCCCAGCTGCCTCTGCTCCACATCACGGTGGCTGGTGGGTCCTGTGGGAACTCAAGACAGGGCGAAATGGACCTCGGCCTGGGATTCCTGGATCCACTGTGGACTGTGCTCCAGCCATCACCATGGCCTCTGGTCTGGGGTCCAGCCACTTCACTTCTTGGCTGAGAGAGACCCGAGATGTGACAGCATTGATTTCCTGGGCCTGTTCAGCAGCTTTCGATGTCATCCGCAGTATCCTTCTAGATGGTCCATCAGAGTCCAGTGATGGAGGTACTGCCTTTATCCACAACAGCCATGGGTTTCCAAAGAGCTCTGATTTTATCCCTCATCCTGTTCAGCATCTACACGAGGCTGCTGGAGTTTATTGGGAGATGCAGCATAAGGTGCCACCCATCTGGAGATGGCACCCAGCACTCCTTTGGTATTCCTTCCAGGCGAAAGAGTGACTTCCCTGAGTTGGTGTCTGTCTGTGGCAATAGACTAGGTGAACCCAGTAAATGGAGACTCAAGGCAGCTCAAACTGGGATTGTGTCAGTGGGCGCTTTGTGCAATTGCAGACATTGCTCATCCCGATAGTATTTTATCAGCGGCTTATGATCTGCACTGGCTGCCAGTCAATTTCTAGACCCAGCTGCAGGTGTTGCTCTTTATCTCCAGTGCCCTTTCACAGTAGTTCACCTGGCATCTACACTGTGGTCTTTTTGGCTCAGTATAGACTGCTCCCCCACACAAAAGCTCTTAAAACATTTTTAAAATTGCTGTAGTGTATCTAGAGCATTGTACCGTTGGTTTTATCTTGTTTTTGCATTTTTACATTGTTTCACAATGTCGTATTTTAAGTTTTGCTTCATGAACTGCTCAGACAGCTTCAGCTATTGAACAGTTTAAAATGTTGCTGCATCCTTCAGACCACAACTCCCATCATTGCCAATGGTCAAGGACTGGAGCTGTAGTCAGAAACATCTGCAGAAACATTTCACGGAAGCTGCTGTGATGGCCTTGTTGAAGGTAGTTTCCATGTCAAGCAGTATAAGTGCATCCAGTTACAGTTGCAGTGTGGGGTGTGTGTGTGTGAGAATGCTAAGGTGAAGGAGGATGCCGAAATCCTCATCATTGCCCACCCTCAAGCCAAGAAAAGTGTTAACACTCTTCCGCAACATGAAAGTTAAGCCTCTGCACTTATGCATCCTCATTCTCTGTACACCCCACCTCTGTAAATCAAAGGATCCTGTTTTTGTCAGAATGGAATGGGCACCTTTACAGTAGTGACAGTCCTTTCACATATGGCAAGCCCCCATTTCTTTATTGCTAAGGCAATGAGTCACAATTGTTTTGCATCTTTATTTAGTATTATGCACATGTTGATTACATGCTACAAAAATTTACTGTCAAAAAAGTGTGTAGTGTTATATAATACAGTGGCACATTTTTACATATGATTCTGCTTCAGGTTTGTTTACTTAGCATCTTTCAGCCAAATGGCATGCTATTCGAGATGATTAAAATACTTGCAATATTAAGAATTCAGATAGAGTAAGATTCAACCACATCAGCTTTTAGTATGAAAGGCTGGGCTTGACTGAAACGTTAGAGAGAAAACGCATTTCAACTGAATTTAGTTTACCTATGCAAAAAACGAAAACAGGGCAGCCAAGCATGCTCTTAGAAGCCTTTAAGGTAACTTTAGTTCTAGGACAAGGAACCCGCCTCATGATGGCTTCACAACTTTATAATTGCAAGCAGAGGAGCTTTGCTGCTGAGAGAGCAAATGAACCAACCAGGGACCTGGTCCAGGACTTTTTGAGTTAATTAATGCCAACAAACTTTAAAGCTTGTTTGAAATATGAATTTGTTTCAAATATGAACAATGTATCAAATTATAGATTTATTCAGTTTCCACTTCCAAATGAATCACTGTCACTTCACAAACCCTGCTCTAAAATTCTTCATCCTGCCAAGCTGATATTTAAAATTCAGCAGAGGGGCTCCCATGATCAAACAGTCACCATGTACTGTGTAAACCATGAGGGGCAGTGGTGTGTGCCAGAAAGTATTTTGAATATTCAGTGCCCAGCCATGACTTGTGTCATATGCACTCGGGGGACTGAGAGCTGCACAAGGATTAAAGAAATTCTGGCAGGCAGGCACTGCAACCCACTATGACATAAACAGACCACAGTGAGCTATTTTGATCATGCAAAGCAGGTCATAGTGTTTAATTAAAAGTCTTCCATTTCTACTTGAAACGTAGTTTTCACGACAAAATATGCGGTAGTTTGCAAGAGAAACCACTAAACCAGCCAAAGCAAAGCCTGATCATGTGGACTGGAAGTATATATAGTTATCAGCCTGCTCCATAGGAAGAGTTTGACTGCCTTAAAGGAGCAGTGACCAGGAAATGAGTAAACGTACTTTAGAGACTATAGCAAATATCTACTACTGCATTCCAGTTAAGGAGCAAAGCCACGCTCTTTGCTCAAGGGTCTGAGCAGGATATCCAGACTGGGCAGGGCATACACCACCTTCCCAGCCTTCCCTTCCCAGCCTTCATTTTGCGAAATCTCTACGGCATTGCCGAATAGCAGTTGTTTTGGTACGGAGAGACAAATATGCCTCCTTAAGCCAGCAGATGCTGGCTTGGTTGGCCTGCAGCTCCCATGCCCTATCACGGTTTATGCTGGCTTCAGGTAGTGGGAGTTAGGCCAACATTATTCAGGGATCCAAGGTTGGGAGGGACTGCTTTTGGCAGTGCTCAAAAGCCTAAGAATGCCCTCTGGACCAGCTCCTTCTAAGTAAAGCGATTGCACTCTGTCAGCAGTGAAAGAATATCTTAGCCACTTCTGTGTTGCATTTCTAAAGGCAGACTGTCTTGTGCCCTGTTTTGCTGCAAGCCTTTCATGGCAGAAAGGTTTTCAGTAATGGGAGTCGTTCAGTATGGTTAAAATAGCGGAATGATACTGTTCCATATGTAAGCATCTAATGGGCTGTATTGTTTAGCAAGAAGGCCTTCTGTACAAACCTGCCCCTGCAGCTGCAATCCATTCTTCTCCCAAAAGGATGTGGGGGGGGGGATGCAGAGGAGGAGGTGTTGCTTCTTGCTAAGCATCCAGTTTTTGGGGAATTGGGTAAAAAATGATTTGGCGATAAACAGCCTTGGAAATATTAGTACAAAAAAGTTGAAAGTTCAAGTATTGAATAGAGAAAGCTATAAAATGCTCACTTTTGTGAACTATATATTTCTTAGAATCAGTCCAGAACGATAAGTATTTCCATTAGTTTATTAAAAATAAGATCTTCATGAATCTACCATTTGAATGCTTGACAGATGGAAACAAAACAATCCCAAACAGCAAGTTTTAGAGGAAAAGGATTTGGCATTTCAGTTTAAGTTGGCAATGCTCATTTGCTACATTGAAAGAGTAATTAAACAAACTTTCAGATTCTCCCTTTTTCTTTCCTCATTCTCCAACTGGTTTAAGTAACTCTCAGACCCTTACAGTAATGAATACTGGGCAATGAACATGGTTTGCTGAACTGCAAGGAAGGTTTAGTGGTCTACCCACATTTATATGTATTAATATCTAGTTCCAAGGTTAAATCAGCTACTTACTATGAATATAATGGAGAACAATTTCTAGGAAATTCCTTCTTGGGTATTCAGGAGGAGGTATGGGTTGGGCCTTGAACAACTATAAATCCCAGTTGTTGTGCTGTAGCTATCCTGATATGGCTATATTCAGTTAAAGAAACAACCATCTGTTCCTTGCAGTTTACTCATTATGCAATAAGCAGTTATGACACAGAAGTTTCATCATCAAGCAAATCCAAAGGGGGGGAAGAACTCTGGTTAACACGTTATGAGGCTCCTACATAATTGTTGAGGCTTTCTGTCTATGAAGGCCACAAACAAAACTTCCATAGTATTCTTATCCTACTGCAGGGTTACGGGGAAGGGAGAGAGGCAATATCTTGAACATACCTATATGCTTGTGTGCTAGTTTGAGCACTTGGCACCAAAGCCATTGCATTGCGTCCCCTGAAAACACAAGCCTCTGTCAGATGTTGGATCCCAGGGCTAGTTTATCTACCAGGATGCGTGCAAAAACAGCACTGCCTTTGACGTATTTATGAACAGTCTCTCTTGCTGCTGCAGTGAAACACCCTGTTCTTGTTCCCATCTGTAAGCAGAACAGTTGAGCCACACTCAGCTGAAGTCTTCCTCGGGGTTCTGCTGATCGAGTAGCCGGACATGTGTGAATGGGAAATGCCCTCGCCTGTTGTTGCACTCCCCTTCCCACTGGCCACTCATATTGATCTTGGTGACCTTTACCAGCTCGCCAACCTGCAGACCAAGAAAAAATGCATCCTAGTTACACCCTGCAAATAATGCTCTGGTTCTTTATACAAATAGGCAGGCAGGCAAAGAACAGAAAGCAGCAGGAGCAGGCAAGGGAATCACGCAAGGCCAGTATGCCCTCTTATTCTGATTTCTTCGGTAGATCAGGTAGCTTTCCTGAGGCAGCAAGTACAGCTGGTTGCCCTTTTTCCCTCAACAAGTACTAGGAAGAGGTAATACAATGCTTGACAAAGACCAGGTCCTGCTCCAAAGCCAGTGATTTCCTCAGGAATCCCTGTGGAGCCAGCAAATGTGAAACACACTTGGCAGACAGCTCAATATCTTAACCAGTAGTGTGAACTTGATATTGCCACTCAGTTCATGCAGCATAAAGCTTAGTAAGGCCACAACAAGCAATGGATGCTAGAAAGAAAAATCAAGCACTAGAAGGTGAAGGAGTACCAGAATATTTGGACAAGGACAGATCTCCACTAGGCAGCTGTTCACATCTAGAGGAAGGCCTTCAGCGCAACAGGCTGCTGAGAAATAATGCCTGGGAAATGCCTGTTATCATGCCCCCTCATCACCTGAGAGTGGATTCTGCTTGATGAACTTCACAAAGAACAGTGATATCCCAGAATTAGAAAGCAGAATGCTACTCTAAAAATAAGGGCCCTGCTAGTCTCTTTTAGCAATAGAATAACAAATGAAAGAAGTCAAGAATCAGATTGTGGCATATTTTACTCTTCAATATGACAGAGGACTGATTTTAAAAGTATTACTTTAACTGACACTGAATTATGGTTTTGAGATAGAGATAGATGAGTATCATACTGTTCCATGGCCACCATAGGAATTCTTCAGATCTAACGTCCTGTCAGTATTAGCTGAAATAAAGCATTTTTATTGTTTATATTTATATATAATTTTAACTAATATTTTAAACTGATATACCTATTCTTATTAGGGTAAATTTTAGGTTCAACCTAAAAAAGGTCATGTAAAAGGTCAGTGTTGTATGATTTCTGCCCTGGTCAGATGGTCTCTGTCTTGGACTAGAGAGGGAGATCACACACCTGCATAGAAGGGTCTAGGCCAGCTACATCATGAACTAACCATCTAAAAAGGATGATGGCACTGAACTCGCAGCTAGCTCAGCACTGTCACTGTTGTCTTCCCCACTCTCCAAAAGCTTGGATACATGCTCCTCTGCTGTTTTCTCAAATACATTTTGTGTGAAAAACATGATTACTCTCAAATTAACAACACAAGGGTCCCTGAGCCTTTGCAGGTACAAGCAATTTGAAGGGGAAATTTGATTAAGCCTATTTCTTGCTGTCACAATGTATCTGTTACGTACCTCCAAAGCCAAGGCTGTCTTGTCATAGGCATTAGGTACACGCTTCTGGATAACTCGAGCAAAAATTGGGCCGTTCTGCAGGTTGGGGAGTGGAGTGTTGATGCTGGGCTGGGCGTAGGGGCCTGGCTCTGGTCCACCAAGCGGTGGTGGGAGTGGGCTATCCTGGTTACCTCCAATTGGAGCAGATACAGAAGCAGAGGCAGGTCTGTACTTCTCCACATAGGGAACAGGGATCATCCCTCTCTTGCCTTCGCTGTGTTCTGCATTCCACCATTGCTCTTCAGGCTTTTCCAAAATTCTCAGTATGTCTCCTTTTTTAAATGGAAGATCTTCATCGTCGTTGCCAGTAAAGTCAAAAAGGGCTCGGACATACTCAGCTTCTTCCTGCCTCAATTGCACATCACTGTTATGCTTGGATTTTGAAACAGGTTCTATCAAGGTGGTAGTGTCCAAGTAGTGTATTTTGTAGAACTCCAACAATGCTGGCAGGGAGTCAAACTCTTGATCACCTATTCGAAACCTAGGAGGATTCAATCCTGTTTGTAAAGGGAGGACAGGAGAAGAAAACAGGATTACTTTGGAAATGAAGAATGTACCAGAACAGGCAACTCTGAGAAGCATCAGCATTCCCCCATGATAAAATATTCACTGAAGGGAAAGTTGGTTAAGACGCTATACATAAAATAATACCTTTTGCAATAAAGCAGTTATTTCAAATATGTACACCCCTTTCCTCTTGGTAAAATCATGATTGCTTTGAAAATGTATACTGTAAAGTGAAAGTTCGAGCAGTTCACCAACCCAGTTAAATAAAGGTCACACCCACCAGCTCCAGTCCTATAAAAACCTGGACACCCAGCATCCCTTCGCCTGCTGTCTGAAAGGATGGATGGAAAGCTGCACCTTGACCAAGTTTTCAGTGAGCACATTCCCAAGCGACCACCAATCAGGCCCTCTTCAGATACTCATCACCAGTCACTGTGACAGGTTGGCAAACACCCTATTTATCTTCACTGGCTCCTTCACAGAGAAGCAAACACCAAGTGTGCCTGGACTTTGTGCTTTAAAGCATTTGGGCAACTATGCCCTACCAAGAGTGAGACCAAATCCTCCATCTAGATCAGTTCAATGGCACTGTCTGGTCACCATTGTAGAAAAGCAGTTGGTCACGTGTGGCTGGCTGCAGCATACAAACATCATTCATTTCCATAATGCATGACATCCAAACAAGTTTAGGACAGCAGTATTTTTTTCTAACAAACACTGCACCTATCAAGGCAATCTTTGCTGTGTTGTCTTTATTCCTCCTCTCAAAGGGAGCAAAACAGCAAGGTTTCCTCATACTATCAACAAACACTCTCTGCAAGCTTGGAGTGTTGTTAAAAGCTGCCCTTTAGAAACCTTCCCATCCTGTCTCTGCAGTTTGGGGCCAAAAAGCAAACCCCACTAGTGAGTTAGTGCCGAGGACTGCCAAAGCCTTACAGGAGTAGATGACCGTGCTGGGTAGACAAGCAAGAATTTACAAATCAACAAAAGGCGTCCCAGCAGCGGCGCCTTTTCCACAACCCTCCGCTGCTTGGGAGAGTCCAAAAGACCCCCAGCTTCTTCATTAGCATTAGACCCAGAGGTGGGTGCAGCCGCCGCCGGGCGCCCCTTCGAGAGAGAGAGAGAGAGAGAGAGAGAGAGACTCGGGGCAACTTCCAGCCGAGCGCAGGTCTGCCCGGACGGGCAGCTTCGGCCCTCCCCCGCCGCGACTGCCCTGTTCTCCGGGCGGCCCCCTCCCGCCACACGCCCTTCTGCCGCGACATCCGAGGCGCCGAGCGCAGTCTCGGCGGCCGCTGCCCACGAACGGGCCGGGCGGCCGCAGAAGGGCAGGGGCCCCGGACGCCGACTCCCCGGAGCGGCCCGCGGAGAGGCGTCGGGGGCGCCCGCCTCGCCGGGGCGCGGGCGCTCGCGCTCTCCGGCCGGGCTGGCTTACCGGCGGGCGGGGGCGAGGCGGCTCCGGCCGCGCCGCCGTGGCTGTTGACGATGTAGTGCGAGACGCGGGAGCTCTCGGAGACGGAGAGCACGAAGTCGCCCGGGATGGTGCCGGAGTCGCGCACCAGGAAGGTGCCGTGGCGCTGCCCCTGCAGCAGTGCCACCGCCTCGGCCCGGCTCAGGCGCCCCCAGTACCAGCTCGCCTGGTCCTCTGCGTCGAACTGGCCGGCCATGGCCCGGCGCGGCGGCGGAGGGCGGGCGCGAAGCGAGGCTCGGGCGGGAGGCCGCCGCCGCCGCTGCGAGGCCCGCCGCGCCGGCTCCTCCTTGCTGCAGCCGTCGCCGCCTCCCACAGCCACCCAAGATGGCGGCCGCCGCGCCTCACCGCCCGGAAGTGACGTCCCGGCGGCGGAGGGCCGGAGGTGCGTCACTGTCGGACGACGCGGGGGAGGTGTCCCGGCCGCCGCCCTCGCGCGCTCCCGCCCCTCCCGCCCGGGCCAAGTTGTAGGTGCCAAATTCCCCAATAAAAGAGCATGGTCCCCCCCCCACGCCCGTTGCCCGAGTGGAGGCGCCCGAGGGAGCCCGGCAGAGGCTGCCAGTGTCGTCTTCTTTCTGAGCTGCACAGAAAAAGCAACTCAAGGAGCGCTTTTTCAAAATCGCCCCATTTTCAGTAGTACCTTAACCCTGTATTAGGATTAGGGCTGTGCACCAGGGTAGGGTTAGGGTTCGGAAAACGAGGGGTCCTGGCACGATACTGATTGTTAAATGTGTTTTGAATGGGCAGAAATGATGAGCTGCACAGAAAAAAATACTCAAGGAGGGCTTCTTCATTATCGTGCTCCTTTCCATGGAATTTTAACCCCATATTAGGGTTAGGGGTGTGTACCAGGTTACGGTTAGGAAAACTAGGGGTCCTGGCATGATTCTGATGCTTGGAATGTGTTTAGCATGGGCAGAAATGATGAGTCACGCAGAAAAAAATACGGAGAGCTTATTCATTACCCATGAAATTTTCCATGGAATTTCAACCCTATATTAGGGTTAGGGTGTGAACCAGGGTAGGGTTAGGGTTAGGAAAACGATGGCAGCATTCTGATGGTTGGAATGAGTTCAGAAAGGGCAGAAATGATGAGTTGTGCAGAAAAAGCTACTCAAGGATGGCTTTTTCTAAATGGCCTCTTCCAGTGGTACCTCCCCCCTCTATTAGGGTTAGGTTTTTTTTTTTTTAGGTTTTATGCATTTATTAAAATCTTTCTACTTCAAAATTACTACAACCGAACGCAAAAATCCGTAACAAACGGCAACTTCAATCTCTTATCTTACTAATACAATGTGTCTCCTAACTAACTTAACTCTAATACATATATACACCTATCACTACAGTTCAATATCCTTCCTTATGTACAGCTTGAACAGTCCTTGTATTTGTATCTAGGTGCATTTTTCTTTACCTCAAACAGTATTACGTAATAGCTGGAGTGCCATCAGTCATCCACGGCCAGAATTTCTTCCACTTTGCTGTCGGAAGCCTTCCTTTCTCCACCTCACTTAGAGTCTTTATCCTGCCCAGGACGAACTTGATTGCCTTCTGCAAGTTATAAGGCGATTGCAGCTTGATTTCCTCCTGCCTCTGAATGATCAGGGACAGGATTACAGTCAAATTTATCAATCTGATGGTACTCCAGGGTGTCAGCCAATGCTGCCTTTCATTAACAAAAGTCCCTTCCCTATTTCTTTTCCTTCGCACCGGTTTTCCTGGGTTAGGGTTAGGGTTAGGGTCAGGGTCAGGGTGACCCACTGTAGCTCACCCCAGGACGGTCGGCCAGGAAGCCGACCTTCCGTCCCGCGCGGCTGGGATTTGGGAAGCAGAACGCGCTTCCCAGCCTCCCATTTCCGTACACCTGGCAGCTCAGCCCAGGCGCGCCCGGGAGGGAAAGGCGCCCGCCCTCTCCGCGCCAGGAGCCCTTCGTGCAGCCTTGTTCGGCGCAGCGCCCGGGGAGCCGGAGCACGGCCCTGCTGAGTTGCCTGGGTGGCAGACCGGCCCGCTCGCTCGCGAGAAAGGAAGGTCCGGGTCCGGGGGCAGCTGCGGCGAGGGGCTTTCCTCCCGCTGCGCCACTGCCGGGCCGAGGGAGCTCACCCTCCTGTCGGCGGCCTCCTCGGCCAGCGGGCGCAGGCGGTGCTCCCGGCAGCCGCCCGGGCACGTCAGGCAGCGAGCGCATGCCGGCCGCCTCCCGCCGCAGTGGAACCAGTCCCGCGCCAGAGCGTACTCCGAGCAGAGCGCGGCTCCGGGGCCACGGGCCTCCTCCGGGAGCCACTGCGCGCCTGCTTCCTGGGCCATGGCGCGCGAGGGGATTGCGGAGCCGCCGCCACACACCTGCTGCTCTGAGCGGGGCGGGCCGGGCCGCAGCCTCCGCCTCAGCAGGGACCGCCCTGCCACTGCGCCGCGCCCGCACCCGGCAGTAATTCCGCGCTGGGCNAACCTGTCCTTAAAGGGGAGCTGCTCCAACACCTGCAGCATTTCTTGCAAAGAAATGCTGGCTAAACACTATACTTACCTTCATATTACTCCTAATATTTCCTGGTTCCTGTATGAAGGCAAAGTCATAAAAAGGGCACAGGCCCCACCTTTGGACTTTCGATCTGGAGGATGTGACACAAAAGAGAAAAGGTGTTAGAAGAGAAGGAAGAGGAAGCTGATAACTTGGGGGTCCAAAACTGTCCCATTATGCCATGAGCACAAAAGAGAAATGTGTCAGAAATGGTTGGAGAATTTCTCTCCCCTCTGGAGAAATTTGGGAAACTGAGTCCCCCAAACTCTACATGCATCTACAAGTTAATGAAATTTGAGGGGCCAGTAGCTCTATGGTTGCTAACAGAGAGAGAGAGAGAGAGAGAGAGAGAGAGAGAGAGAGAGAGAGAGAGATGCTTGTTTTAGATTGTTTGAAGTAAATATTAGCAGCCTGGGACAGATGAGAGGGAAAGCAGGACAATAAGTGGGGCAGCGCTTAAAATTTGTCCAAATCTTCATTCAAGAACTGAATACTGTTGATTCAGTTAGATTCAGAAAATGGCCTAACTGAATCTGGGTTCTTCTGCATGTAACTCTCTGTAGTTTTCAGTGTTCAGGGGTTCTTGCCATGGTCACATCTGTGATGCATGCCATTGTCAGAAAAATGATTCACAAAAAAGCTAGCATTTCTCCACCAGCTAATATTTGAAGATGGCTCCTTCCGAAAACCCTTGCAACATTAAAGAAGTTAAGGAAAAATGAGATGAGAGGAAACTGGCTTACCTTTCCGGCATCTGAGGTGCTAAAGAATCAGTGGAAGCTGTTTAATGATTGAGCTGGACAGCCCTTTGAGAGGGTGCCTTTTCTTCCTTCCCTGGGAATCTCTCTGCTCTTGCTCTGCATGACCGATGCAAGAAAAATGCTTTGAAAATGAAACCAACTGCAAATTTATAGTATGGAAAGCTGCAGCCAAAACTTAGCTACACTCCACCCATCCTGGAAGAAGTGGGGAGGGATTATCAACAAGGAACTCCAATTTCATGAAGCAGCCGACTTCTGTTGGGACGACATCATTTAATTCCTGTTATTGGACTCAGCCAGACAACAGCATGAGCAAGCCCTGGTGGGCTTCAGACCCTGAGTCAAATGCAGCCTGAGACAAGACTTAGAGTCAAAAGCAGCAAACGAAGACAGAGGGGAATAGGCTTTCCAAATCAGTCTCAAAAGAAGTACGGAAAACATACATTATATACCCTACATCACAGGCATGATGTCTGGACACATGGTAGATACATTCACATATTGTTAACTGACACCTTTAGTTATTTCTTTGAAGGAATCCTTAATTCTCCCAAGGACTCCCTCGCCATATGTCCACTAATAATCTCCCAACCATTCACACCAGCCTTGTATTTCCACACCTACTGTAATTCCTAATGCATTTTTCTACTTTTATTGAGATTCACACCGGTTCAGGTGCCATGGGTTCTCTCCATTTGCCTCTCTTTTGGGATTCTGCTGACCTGTCACCAGAGTTCAAGGAGGCTTCATCACTCTTGCTCTCCCTCCTGGACAGAAACTGGGCGATGGCTGCGGTGCTTTAGCCACGTGGCCTTCCTTAGGCTAGCTTCTACTGGGGACTTTTGGGGTGCTGATATTGGCAGCATTCCTGAGGGCTACCCAGAGGTCCCCGCTCCTGAAGCAATCCCAACCCCAAAGAAGGGGTTGCGGTGGGGGCAGGGCTGGCTAGTGGGACACCAGGTCCCACCCCATGTTTGCCAGCACCACTAAGAAAAGGAGTGAACCCATAGGGCTTGCATTAGACCACTCTGAAGGTTGTGGCCAGCATGGTGCTGAGGGAGGACAGCTTGCATTAAAATAAAACCCTGGCTTGCAGTTAAAACTTCCCATATTTAGAATATGATACTGGTTAGAAAACTGGGTGTTTACCTCTATTTCCAGAACATTGAAACCCCCATGTTTACCATACCAAATCTGTCATTATGATTTACTTGGAAGCATACACTAACTTAAATATATAAATTAGTGTAACCGGTATGTACAGTAATGGACTGTAATGTAATGTTCAAAGAACAAAGTTGTCTATTCAGAACTGTAGGCTGAAATCAGAAAAGACTGTTACCTTCTCAGTTTTTTTCACTCATGTTGACAAACAGTTGTGTGTTTATCTTCTTCTCCCACACTTTCTTCTGCCCTCTCACTTTTTGGGCACAGCAAATGGCCTAAAGTTTGTCTGCAAGAGAAAGCAATGGCCCAACTCTGTGCTAGAAAGATACAAATCTTCTGCACCCTCTCCATGAAGGGAAAAGCTCTTTTTTTCTCATCAGTCATCCATGTCTAGTCTACGTAATGCTTTACACATTCCTGTAGCTTTGCCACTATGTTCAAATATGTAAATTTGTCTATTTCAGCATACTGGATATGTTAAAAGTATTTTAAGATATGTAAAAATATTTCTAAAACCCTTTCTTTGAGTGTGGTATCAATAGTACTAAGCCTAATCCTACCCAACTCTGAAGTGTGGAACAGCATATCTGCACACATTCTTTATTTAGTGATGTATTTAATTTATATTGAAGCCACCTGTTAGCATAATGCTCTTTGGGCAGCCAGATGCAAGCCTACTTTTAAAAGCCCACTTTTGAAGCTCATAATCAAAATAATATAATAATAGGGGGCCTCCTCTCCTAATGAAAGAGAGGTGAAATAGTTCTACTAGAATGTTTCTGCAGAAACATTAGACAATAATGTTTTCTAATGATCACTTTAGTGGTGAATGCATGCCAACAGTTTCCCAAAGTGATGGAGAAAGGTGTATTTACTTACTGCTTTTGGCCGGTGGTTGCTTTGAGGAGCTGGAGAGAAGGGAGAATGTGGCACCTTGCATCTTTGGGAGAGCCGTATTTAATTCCTATGCATACAGGGCTTCCTTTTCACTTGCATTTTTCCTGATACGGGAACTGAAACCTTACACAGAAGCACGTGCTTTGCAGCCAAAATGACATAGCCAACACCCTTCTGCCATCTACCAAAAGTGATGTGATATAACCCAGTGTTCCAGAATGCCTGTTATTTCATGGAAAGGTGGGTTCTGGGAGGCCTCATCACCTACTTTGTAGGGACACCAAGAATATTCACTCCTGAATTAAAAGCCACCGCATCGTTATGGCACATCAATTTCCCAATGAAACAACAGGCCTTTGAATAAGATTTTAACAAGCAAGCCAGCCATTACAGATATTAAAACTCCAAGCCACGTAACACACTAATTCTTGATTACTCCGTGCAGCAAAAGGACTAAGTTGCATGCTACGTACTTGCCCATGTGCAGAGCAGTTCCGAGGACAGCTTGACCTGGGTCAAGACGCTTTCTCTTGGACAAGAGAAAGTTCCTGACGTTTGCAGTGCGTGTAATATTTCCCTTGCATAGAAACATGCTGGTGAATGCATCCCACTTCTCACGGGACAGGAGAACCCTTTGTTTGTTGGAGTTAAGCCTTGAAGCAAAAGCATGCGGCTGTCAGAGATGGATACACGGTGCCTTCAAGATGCTGCTTTCATAAATCTAAGCCATGGGGCATCTTGGTTGAGAATTATAGGACTTGGCACCCAAGGATTTATACTCAATATCTATTATATTGTCTTCTTCATCCCCACCTTTTCCTCTTTCAGTGAACGTGGGGTAGCTTACAAGGTGGTCCTCCTCTCCATTTCAGCTTCACAGGGTAGAAGCTGGACACAGCTCGCCCTGAGGAGCTGCAGCACAGCATTTCCCCCTGCAAGTGCCTGCAGGACTCAGAGCACCCCTGCAGGCACTTGGGAGGATCGGTGCCTGTGCAATCGTGCAGTGTAGCTGGGAGCCCTGGGAGACTTTACAAAAGGGTTCCCAGCGCTGCTCACCTGGACCACCACAACATGGGCCACAGGAGTGGTTGCACTGTGCTCTGGTTCCTGCTTCCAGGCTTGCCTCCAGCCTGACCCTACCTGGCCAGGTACCTGTCCCTTCTTCTCCCTGACCTGCCCTTGCCTTTCTGGGATCTGGCCTCAGCGTTGCCTTTACCTCCGCTTCTGCCACGCTTCGGTGGTATCAGACCTTGACTTTGCGTGTGCATCTGCCATGCCTTCCCAGGTGTTTGACCTTTGCCCATTCCTGACTCTGCCTCCCTTTCTGGGCCTGCCATGCCTTCTTGTGTCTGCCCTTGCCTGCCCCTGCTTGTGGCTTTGCCTTTGCTTCTGGACCTGCCGTGCCTTGCTGCATAGGTGGCCCTGGCTTGTTCCTGCATCAGTGCCAAGATCTCCATCACCCCTGGTCCTGCTACTCCAGCCACAGGTATCTGCTGCCACATCCCAGACCTGACAGGCTGATAGTCCGTGAATGGTCCAAAGTCACCCAGTGGGAACTAGAAACAAGCTCTCCCAGCTGCCAGTCTAGCACCATAAGCACCGTGCTACATTGCCTTTAAACAATCAAATAGTCGCTTCCCTGTTAAATAGCTATTGGTTCTTGTTTTATACGTGGCTTCCTTCCTCCCTCCACCACTTGCCTTCATTATTTTTTTAACCAGATCATTATTCCCCCACATGCCCTTTTCTGATTGGGCATCGCTTGGCAAACCTTGGTGGGATGTGGTAGGGCTGTCAAGCCCCATAATGGTGAATCTCTCACAACTGAGACTCCGTTGTTCAGTTTGGCAGTACTGGATGCACCTCCGTAGCAATCCACGCAGGACCGGGCCAGTTTACATGTGAAGAAGAAATACTCTTCAGCTGGAAGAGAATACAGCTGGCAACAGAGATCACAGATGCAAGACCGTGGCTTCAGTGGGCTGGGACTCAGTAGTGAAGGGCAAGCTTGCACGTGCATGCATCAGACAGACAGACAGACAGACAGTGAGCAATGAGAACAACATGGGAACCAAAATTGGCAATCATTTTGCTAGTTACACAGCAACACAGAGCAAAAGAGAGCTGAAGGACACATGAAGGAAATCACATGAGGCTCTTCTGCATCTTACCTTCTATAATCCTGAACTAACTCGAGCTCAGCTGCTTACAGAGCGCTCCCGTGTGCTTACCGCATAGTGGCAGCATGTATGCTTAGCCCTCTGCCACCCACAATCTCACTGCTTTGCTGCCCTCAGCCACCGTCACCCCTTTTCTCCTACCTTTCTACTCGTTCTGTTCTTCCCCTCAGGCACCCCAGTCCCGCCTGGCCGTTGCAGCTGATTTCACCCCCTTCCACTCCCGGGCAGGGACAGCCCCCTTTTCCCTTTGAAAACACTTTACTCGGCAGCTGCAGCCGGGCGCACTCCAAAACAAAGCCCCAAGGGGGTCCAGCTGTTTGCCAAGAAAGCTGCTTGGCCCAGAGGCCTTCTGCGGGAATGGAGATGGGAAGGGGGAGACCTGCGAGCACTTTGCTTTGCATCCCCCAGCATCACGCCACAAGTGCTTAGAAACGGAAAGCGGCATTGGAAAAGCACGGCCACATTGCTGCCGCCCCCCCCCCCCCCATACACAGAGCCCCGGTGGGGGTTGCCTCTTAATACGTGGCCAACATGCCCCAGGGGCCTTGAGGTTGACGTAACCCACAGGGGCCGACCGAGTCATCCAGGCGGGTGGGTCATTGACTGCAGAAGCAGCACAGGATTTCCAGGCGGCGGCTGCACACTGAAAACCCGAGTGCATCCGGGCTTTTCTCAGGGAGAGGCATGGAATGCCCTCCATGTTCATGAAAGGTCCCTTTTCCTGCAGAGTGGATGCAATTGTGGCTCCCTCCTAAAATCACCTGCCTTGGGTTGAAAAGGGACAGACTGCCTTCACTTGCCCAGATGCAGCCCGGTGGCCCAGACCTAAGCATTCGTTATGGCACGAGCGAGCGGCACTGCGGAGCTGTTCACGCAAGGGACTCTTCCAGGGCGGGCAACCGTAGGGCTGCAACAGTCCTCCCAGAATCTGGCTCCCTGTGGCCTAGGAAGCAAGCCGAGCCAAGATCAAGTCCACAAATGCTCCCGGAACGCTTCTTTGCACTGAAGTGCTCTCAGGTGCGGCAGGTATGCAGAGCGCACAAGCCACGTGTGGAGCAGAAGGGCTCTGCTTGTGCACCAGCCAGCCCACCATAGCCGGCAGCAGGAGGTGCTTCCCACAGGACACCATGTGAACTCTCCATGCGAAGTCCGACATAGGGCAGAGCACCTATGGGGCAGGGGGCAGAGTGCAGGGGAGTCTGAGGATCCCCACCCCAGTGCCAGATTCCCCACGTACCCCATGTCCTGGGACCCTTTTGGCACAACCATCCCATGGACCCCTTTGTGAGGGGTGCAGTGGAACAACTGAATAGCTATTTCTTAATGGCCATGTCGGTGCTGCAGGGGACTAACCAGGTTGCCTGGAATTTCACCAAGGCAATACTAGCTTGGCCATCTTTTAACTTAAAAAAACTATTTTTGCCACTATCAAATTCAGTGTGACAGTGAGTATCACACGGGGGACTGGGGGATCTACATGTAGCCCGCATCCCACCAGTTAGCCCACTGTTGGACTAAACCCAACGGTTTCATGTAACATGATTTGCTAAGCTATGCTTTGAATCCTGACCCATGATCTAATGGCAGTAATTTTCATATCCTAAGCCAGAGAAACTGTTTGTATTGGTAAGTGACACCTGAGGGTCAGAGTCTGGAATGACCTGCATGGAGACAAGGTGAATGGACGAAGGAGCGGGAGACGTGCTGAGCCCGGTGTGATTGCCCCCACTCCCCAGAGAGGCACCCTGGGGTGGACGTGTCCTTGGGAGGAAAAGCAGAGTTGGTGAGTGATTCCGACGGCATCCGATTCTGACGGAGGTTGTCCTTTCTTGTTGACTGAACACGGCCAGTAGAAGTTTCATCCCCTTCATAACCATTCCCCTTCTTTACTTGACAGGCTGTGAAATGGCCGATTGACAAGAAAGTGAAACCAAATTGAGTGGATTAAGTTTCTCCCGCACATCAGGTGTTAGATGGTAGATGGGCTACCTTCCCAAGAAGATTTTCTTTCCTTTTCCAGATCCACACACGTGCGTGTGAAGGGCCACCAACTTTCTCCAAAATGGGTCTGGACTCCGCTCACTTGCATCTGATTGTGTTTACACTGTAGACAAAAGGAGTGGCGGTTTGCCTTTGGGAGCAGCATGCTTGAGTTCTGTGGCCCTGGAAGCAGGTGAAGCACAAGGCCTTCTCGCATGTAAGTGTAGGGAGGAGCAATTTCTATACTTACATGTGTGCAGCCTGGGGTGAACTGTATGCCCAATTTACACAAGCTTGGCTTGCTTGCTCTATCTACAATGCTCCCTGTACCTATTCTTCACCAGGGCTCTGCACTGAAAGATCCACAGAGAAATTCTATTGGTCTTCAGCCCACTAATCTTAATCCTCTCACTGATAAATCCCGTATCCTCTTCTGGCTGGTGCCCCAAAGGAGAGCTTGAAAGTATCTCTGCGGTCTCCCCTGAATGTAAATGCTCTGAGCCTGCTTAGCTTGCAAGTTTAACATGATGTGCTAACAATGGCCAAAAATTACCACAGGAATGATGGCATGCACTCAACTTGCTGGGATCTTTTGAACCACACTTGCCATTCTGAAACATACCACCTCTGCTGATCTTACTAGGCCCTAAATAATATTCATTTGTGGGGTGGGCAAGCTGGCTGGAGTCGGGGGTCAGACTAGATGACCCAGGAGTCCCCTTCTGACTCTCTCTGTTTGTATATAACTCCTGAGTGTCAATTGCATTGAATCATAACACCTGAAATCTGAACTCCATCTGTGTGTTGCCCTGGTGGTGTACTGGTGGTTCTTGTGATTCCAAGGAAATGATAAGCCAGCTCCAAGTTTGCTTAAAGGGAGGAAAGCTCTTTATTGTGCACACCATACAAGTTGGCTAGCTTTCAAAAGCATTTAGCAGCAAGTCCCTTACAACGCATAGTGTAGGCTAGTCTGTCAAGTAGGCATCCGTCAGCTGGAACAGACAATCAGCAAAGCCACAGCAGGGTAATAGAGTCCAAAATGGAAAAGGGTTGGGCTACAAACTGTGTTATATAGTTTCTTGCTGATGACATGAAACAACCTGCAAGTGTCCCATCCTAGCAAGTCCAGCTGTAACTAAGCAACTTACTGATAAACAGGGCTGGAAGACTCTCACAACACATAAGCTAGTTTGGCCTTGGAATGCGCTCTGATAGTAAACAGTTGTTCATTAATTGGTGCTAGTGCTATGAATGAAACTGACTCTCTGGACCCATTTCAGTCTGGCTTCAGACCCGGTTATGGTACTGAATCTGCTTTGGTTGCCCTGTATGATGACCTGTGCAGGGAGAGGGACAGGGGGAGTGTATCCCTGTTGGTTCTCTTGGACCTCTTAGTGGCTTTCGATGCCATCAACCATGGCATCCTTCTGGATAGGCTGGCTGGGTTGGGAGTAGGTGGCTCTGCATGGCAGTGGTTCTGCTCCTACCTGGCTGGCCGATTCCAGAAAGTGCTTCTGGGGGACTATTGCTCTGTGCCACGGCAGCTTTGCCATGGGGTACCACAGGGCTCTATTTTGTCCCCCATGCTTTTTAACATCTACCTGAAACTGTTGGGAGAAGTCATCAGGAGGTTTGGGTTGCGGAGCCATCAGTATGCTGATGACACCCAGTTCTACCTCTTGTTTATATCTACTCCAGATGAGGCAGTGGCTGTCCTTAAGCAGTGCCTGGCCGAGGTAATGGGCTAGATGAGGGCCAATAAACTGAGCCTCCGTCCAGATAAGACGGAGGTCCTTTTGGTGGGTGGTTCGGGTTTTCAGGTAAGTGATTTTGATCCTGTCCTAGATGGGGCTGCACTCCCTCTAAAGGACAGGGTGCACAGCTTAGGAGAGCTGCTTGACCCAGAGCTGTCCCTGGAGGCCCAGGTGATGGCAATGGGGAGGAGTGCTTTCCTCCAGCTCCAGCTGGTCCATCACCTGTGACCTTACCTGGACGAGCACTGCCTAGCAACGGTGACACATGCCCTGGTAACTTCCTGATTGGATTATTGCAACATGCTCTATGTGGGGCCACCCTTGAAAATGGTCCAGATACTTCAGTTGGTACAAAGTAGAGCTGCCAGGCTGCTGATGGGGACCAGTCGTTATTCTCCTCTACCAGCTGCACTGGCTCCCAGTTGAAGTCCAGGCCCAACTCAAGGTGCTGGTATTAACCTATAAAGCCCTAAATGACTTGGGAGCAGGATCCCTGAAGGAACGGCTTCTTCCATATATGCCCTCAGGCCCCTTGAGATTGGTGGGAGAGGCCCTGCTCTGGGAACCCCCCCATGAAGGAGGTAAAGAGGATATCTACCCAGAGGAGGGCCTTTTCTGCTGTGGTACCCAGGTTCGCCTTAGCTTATATTCTTTTTGATGCCAGGTGAAAACCTTTTTATTTAACCCTCGTTTTAAGAATTAGAGTTTTAGACTTTTAGATCTTGAAGTTAACAGTCACATTTTATTCTATTTTATTTTAATTATTTTCATTCTTTTTATTTATTTTCCTACATTTGATTTATTCTTTTTTGCTTATTATTGGATTAATTAGATGGTATTCTGTTAGTATCGATTGTATTTATTATAATCAATTTATTATTACTTACTGTATTATGAATTGTATTTTTATTATTGCTGATTTTATACTCTGTAAGCCATCTTGAAACATATTCTGAAAGATGAGACAAAAATGTTTTATTAAATTAAGCATATTTGAAGCATGCTATGAAGCATCCTCTATGCCAAGCCAGGCTTTTGCAGCTGGGCCAGACAAGATGGAGGTTTCCTTCACAAAATGGCCATGGCTGCTAAAATCTGCAATATCACTATTCTTTATCTGCAACAGCAGCGCTTAGTTTTGGGGGATCGAGCACTGGGGATCGAGCACCGGATAAAAGAGGGATGAAACTTTGTTTGGAAATTCCCATCCCATTTTCTTTTTTCCCAGGTTTGAGTTTTAGTCTCATGCTAGTATACCCTTGATCTGTAGCTGGGATTCCTATGGCTGGGCAGCTACTGCCCGAACATTGGCAGCATCCACCTCAACATCTTGCAGAAAACGGTGCAAGATGAAATATGTCACAGCAAAAGAACTAATTCCTCCAAACAGAGAGCCCACCACAGGTACAAAATCTAAACCCAGTTCTACTAGTGATAGTGTTACACAAGCTGTTGACTTTAACAAGAGATTCATTACAAGGTCTGGTGTGATGTTCTTGATCATTGGGGTGTTTTTGATGGCAGACTTCAGCTCTTTGATGGGTTTGCCAACCTTTTCAGACAACCGATGGAGGGACTCATCATCTAAGCAGAAAGCTTTGCAGAAACGTATCAGTGCTCCCACCAGGATGGAAATATCACATGCAAGAGAGAGACCTGGGATAGGAATGAGCCCACCAACACAAGACGCAGATGCTAACATCCATATCAGTTCTTCCATTGCAGCCCTTTTCTTTTTCAACATTTCATTTGAGAAAGTCGGCATGGCCATTAGTAAAGCAAGTCTCTTGTGTTCATCCAGGTCTTTCTCTAAGGTGTCATACAGGAGAGGGAAATCATACCTACCCAAATCCTTCCTTGTTACTAGAAAAGTCTTTGGAGAAGATTCTCCTGCCTTCTTCAGATTATCACAGCAGTTCTTCCGTAACTTCTCAAGGGTTTGTTCCTTACTGAAGTTTTGCTTCTTGCTTTCAGAATTCATGTCAACATCCACTTTTGTGCGCACATAGTAAAACCTCTTGTTCATTTTCTGAATTTCTTGGGCCAGCTTGGTTTCATGCTCAGTGAAACGCCCTGAAGCAATGATGATGAAACAATCATACTTCT
>NW_025335588.1:994603-999969 GCF_004798865.1 Varanus komodoensis
GATGGCAGGTGGCAGACAAAGCCTGACCTGCCTGAGCGTGCTCCATCAGTCCGGGAAGGAGTGAGGTTGTGTCAGAATGTCGCCCAATTGGCTAGAGGAGGAAAACTACTCCAGCTTTGGCACATCCATCCCACAGGTATGGAGGGTCCGGTGGCACAGCTTTGCAGTGTTTGGATGACCTCCTTGCCATGAATGTTTGATAATCTGAGCAGAAAAAAGCACCTGGAGAGAAGCACAGTCAGCAGAATAGCTGTATAGTCACTTAACTGCAGTCCTCAGCAGTTATCTGGAGGCATGCATAGCAAAAGGGAAAGAATATAAGCTAAAGAAAGTGGGGATTATTACATGGCTTGGAATGCGTGGGAGCAGTGACAGGAAATCAAAGCCCTACAGTGAGAAACAGGCACATGAAACCATCATGTCCTTTATCATAACATGAAAATGCATAATTTTCTATGGGTGCAGGCACGTCACAAATAAATGAGTTTTCTCAGATATGTAAACTCCTATGGTCCAAGGAAAAGTTCACATAACCACTATGTTGCAAGAAGTTTTGTTAAAGTTTTGTTAAAAGTGTTCTGTTCTTTAGATCAGCTTGAACCGTCACCATGGGTGGTAAAACTTCAAAAGGAACAGTAACAGCGGAATGTGATGGGCTGATGGCTCCCATGGAACAAAGAGATCGCCTAGAAGCACAAGCTCATTCTTTCCCCACTTCAACGAAGAACACATTAAACATTGCCTTCACAGGCGAGAGTGGTGCTGGTAAATCTTCTCTTGTCAATGCTCTGAGGGGTATGAAGACAGATGAAGGACCTGGTGCCGCCACAACTGATGTGGTGCAATGTACAATGGGAGCCAAAGCATATGTGCACCCCACGCATCCAGAAATTACATTCTGGGATCTCCCAGGCTCAGGAACACCTGAGTTTAAAGCAAAGAAATACATAAAAGACATGAAATTGAACCAGTATGATTTCTTCATCATCGTTAGTAAAGAACGATTCACGGAGGCTGATGCCCAGTTGGCCTCTGCAATTCATAAAATGAATAAGAAAATTTTTTATGTGCGCACAAAATTGGATGTCGATCTAGAGAATGAAAGAAAGAGACCAAACTTCAGTCAGGAAGAAACTCTGGAGAAGATAAGGAAGGAGTATTTGAAAGAAGTAAAAAGAGAATCTTCCCCAAAACTTTTTCTCATATCAAGGTGGGATTTGGAGAAATATGATTTCCCTGCTCTTGAACAAGCCTTATGGGATGAATGTGACAACCTCAAGAGACGTGCCTCAAAACTGCCCCTGGGTGGACGTGCCAGGTAAGCTGGGTTGAGCTGATGCATGACTACCAAGAACTGAGCCTGTGAACATGTGGCATTCAAAAGGGGAACTTATTTCTTTCCCCTTGTTGAATGTCGATACCATCCTTAGTTTGAGGTTGATCTCCTCCTCACTGCATTGACAACGCCCTTCCATAACTCCCTTCCAGCATATCTGAACAGACTGTGATAATCCCTGGAAACCGAGTCCTGCTAGTTCTAGGTCATTTGTAGGCTTAGTAACAAAACTCTCTTTTCTCCGTAATTCTTTCTAAGCTGCAGTAAAAGGATACTGAGTACTGGGCCCATCTTTAGGCAGTGGAAAAGGGCAGGCAGTGCTCAGAGTCGTATTTGTTGCCTCCTGTTACCTAGCTTCCAATTTGAGGCCAAACTGGAATCTAGCGGTTGAGCTACATGCTTCCTTGTGATCCCAGGAGATACCTGTTTACAGCACTCCCACCAAAGTAAAAAGAGGAGTCACCATTGCAGTAGCCGCTCCAGGAAGGAAGCAAGACACCACGCCATCTTCAATCTATGCCCAGATACCTGGTGCGTTTTTGGCCTTAAATCTTTCCAAAGGCTGTGACACTGCCCACTTTCATGTCCCACAGCAGAGAAATGTGTTACCCTTGAACTAAGCTAACGTCAGCTAATCTTCAGCACCAGTTTTAACCAACTTGCTTTGGAATGATAGTTGGGCCTCAGATTAGGTTATCAAAGGATCACAAGGTAGACTGTTCCCACAAATCTGTCTTGTTGAAGAAAGAATCTCTGTGAAAGGAAAATGGTCAAACTCCCAGTTCAGTCCAGAATGCGAAATTCTGTCCTGTATCCATTCTTGTAGTGGAATTTCTCTCCCTATGAAGACGGGAGCATGTTTACATATTCTCTAATTGTTGTTGTTGTTATTGACTAAGTCGTGTCCGACCCATTGTGACCCCATGAACAACACTCCTCCAGGCCTTCCTGTTCAATTTTGAACCAATCAGTGGTTCCATGTCCAGTTCTCACTGTTGCTTCTTGACCCGCATATAGGTTTCTCAAGAGACAAATAAGATGGTCTGGTACTCCCATCTCTTTAAGAACTTGCCACAATTTGTTGTGATCCACACAATCAAAGGCTTTAGCATAGTCAATGAAGCAGAAGAAGATGTTTTTCTGTAACTCCCTAGCTTTCTCCATGATCCAGTGTATGTTGCTAATTTGATCTCTACTTCCTCTGCCTCTTCGAAATCCTGCCTGTACTTCTGGTAGTTCTCGGTCCACTTACTGCTGGAGCCTAGCTTGTAGGGTTTTGAGCATCACTTTCGTAGCATATGAAATGAGAGCAATGGTGCGGTAGTTTGAACATTCTTTGGCCTTGCCCTTCTTTGGGATCGGAATGTAAACTGACCTTTTCCAATCCTGTGTCCACTGCTGAGTTTTCCAAATTTGCTGGCATATTGAGTGTAGCATTTTACTGCATCGTCTTTTAAGATTTTGAATAGCTCAGCTGGAATACTGTTGCCTCCATTAGCTTTGTTGTTGCTCAGACTTCCTAAGGCCCATTTGACTTCACATTCCAGGATGTCTGGCTTGAGGTCAATGATCACCCCATCGTGCTTATCAGCTTATCAGGGACGTTAAGCTCTTTCTTGTATAGTTCTTCAGTATAATCTTGCCACCTCTTCTTAATCTCTCCTGCTTCTGTTAGGTCCCTGCCATTTTGGCCCTTTATCATGCCCTTCATATCTTGAAGCGATCTCTGGTCCTTCCTATTCTATTGTTTTCTTCTATTTCTTTGCACTGTTCATTTAAGAAGGCATTCTTATCTCTTCTAGGTATTCTCTGGAATTCTGCATTCAATTGGGTGTATCTTTCTCTTTCTCCCTTGCCTTTCACTTCCCTTCTTTCCTCAGCTATTTGTAAAGCTTCCTCGGAGAGTCATTTGCTTTCTTGCATTTCTTTTTCTTTGGGATGGTTTTTGCTGCTATCTCTTGTACAATGTTGCGAACCTCCATCCATAGTTCTTCAGGCACTCTGTCTATCAGATCTAATGCCTTAAATCTATTTGTCACCTTTACTGTATATTCATCAGGGATATGATTTAGGTCATACCTGAGTGGCCTAGTGCTTTTCCCTACTTTCTTCAATTTAAGCCTAAATTTTGCAACCAGAAGCTCATGATCTGAGCCACAGTCGGCTCCTGGTCTAGTTTTTACTGACTGTATAGAGCTTCTCCATCTTTGGCTGCAGAGCACATAGTCAATTTGATTTCTGTGTTGACCATCTGGTGATGTCCATGTGTAGAGTCGTCTCTTGGGTTGTTGGAAAAGAGTGTTTGCTATGAGCACCGTATTCTCTTGACAAAATTCTACCAGCCTGTGCCTTGCTTCATTTTGTACTCCAAGGCCAAACTTGCCTGTTATTCCGGTTATCTTTTGGCTTCCTACTTTAGCATTCCAATCCCCCATGATGGTAAGGACATCATTTTTGGGTGTTAATTCTAGAAGGTGTTGTAGGCCTTCATAGAACCAGTCAACTTCAGCCTCTTCAGCACCAGTGGTTGGGATATAGACTTGGACTACTGTGATGTTGAACGGTTTGCCTTGGATTCGAACTGAGATCATTCTGTCATTTTGGAGTTTGTATCCCAGTACTGCTTTTCCTACTCTTTTATTGACTATGAAGGCAACTCCATTTCTTCTGAGGGATTCTTGCCCACAGTAGTATACCTGATGGTCATCTGAATTGAATTCACCCATTCCTGTCCATTTTAGTTTACTGATTCCTAAGATGTTGATGTTCAGTCTTGTCATCTCTTGTTTGACCACGTCCAGCTTGCCTTGATTCATAGGGATAATTAGGTTTGAACAAATGGTATGGAATGATACACAAACAAGGCCTTTCCTGGAATTTATCCTATGAATCCCTTTCCCACGAATCTCTGTGATATCTGACTATCTTTTACCTCTCTGTGTACGGCCAATGCAAATGAATACAATACTTTCCTACATAAAAAAAATCCAATTCACTAAAACACAGTGCTCAGTATTTTGGTGATATTAAGAGAAAGGCTGAAGAGATCTCATGGCTGGGGCCGGAGGGTTGTTCCAACAAGATGAAGGTTGCACGCTGTCCCTTCCTTGAGGGGACTTAGGGCCAAACAGGATATAATGGCATTCACAGAATTAGTGAATGCATGAATAATGCTTTTGCAAGGGAGTAGTGGCCCTGTACAAGTACAGCAATCCAGAATGTGGTGCACTTCTGATTATTCTCTTGGCTTATGCCAATTTACTTTAGAACATGCAGTCAGCAACTGCAAAAATACCATCATGTCTAGACTGACCCCAGCACTTAGCTCATGAGGTCTGATGGTGGAGAAATAAACACAGACCCACAAGGATGGAATGGCACATTAATGTTTCTAGCAACAAAGAAGCCCAAAGCGTGCAAGTGAAGAATTCCTCATCATATAATTTCTCATAGGTGGTGGCTGCTTTTCTCTGTGAGAAGCATGTTCCACTTCCACATTATTAATTCCAAACAATTCAGATTGTTAAAGCAAAAGGTCATTTGGACATTAAATAATATCAATTAACAATCACAATATTTCCTCTTTCTTAGATCAACAAAACCTTTGGGAGGAGGTTACCTGTTGGATGCCATCTCAAGCAAAAACTTATCATTTGGCCTTGAAAAGATGAAATCTGCTTTGCAAGAAAAAGACATATTGGCTATTTCTGCTGAAAGTCGTGAAGTGCTGGATTTGCTGGAAAAAACCACCCTTAACATCGCTGTCACCGGAAGGGCTGGTGCTGGTAAATCATCCTTTGTCAATGCCCTCAGGGGTATGACTGATGATGAAGAGGACTCAGCTGATACTGGGGTGACACAGACCACCATGGATGCAAAGGGATATAAACATCCCTTATTCCCAAACGTCATGTTATGGGATCTGCCAGGAATTGGAACACCAGAGTTTAAAGCAGCAGAATACCTAAAGAAGGTTGACTTTGAGAAGTATGATTGTTTCATCATCATTGCTTCAGGGCGTTTCACTGAG
>NW_025335589.1:0-4770 GCF_004798865.1 Varanus komodoensis
GGGTCGAGGAGCACTCCTAAGCTGCGGACCTTGTCCCTAAGAGGGAGTGCAACCCCATTCAGGACCAGGTCAAGTCCACCCTCTCCGAAGCCTGAACCACCAACCAACAGGACCTCCATCTTGTCTGGGTTGAGTTTCAGTTTATTGGCCCTCATCCAGCCCATTACCTTGGCCGAGCACCGGTTCAGCACAGCCACTGCCTCACCTTTTTGAACTGGGAACATACATTATTTCTTTAAGTCATGAACTAAAATCTTCATTAGTCACCAGTGTGGTTACATCATTCCATTTTGTTTCACTTAGGCTCAAGGTAAATAGCACAGAAAACTAAAAGGCAATGCAATTTTTTCTCTGCCTCTTTTTACAGGCAGAAACTTCAACAGGTATTATAAGAAGGGGAACATTTAGCTGGCTAGGGCAGGTTTTCTATGTCAGAAAGAACTCTTGCACTAAAATTTGAAGGAAGGGGAGAATAATAGGAAAAACATCCAGTGTCTACCAGTTTAAAAGTTATGGGGTGGAACATATCAAAAAACACAAAAGGAAGGGTTTGTAGTGCTCCAATCTTAATCCAAAGAATCTGAAAAAAGTAGCCAGTTAAAAAGACTTATCCAAAATGCTCTGAATAATCTCATGTGTGGCCTGTAACAGTGTAATCCAATATAGTTGCTCATAACCCACCGGAGAATTACAGGCAACCCATGCATGGTGGGAGAAAATCAGAAGTGAAGGTTGCCTCGGTGCTCCTGCCGCCATGAACAACATGTAGTCAATTGCTTGTCTATGTGTTTGACACTGAGACATGAGAAGAGGACAACGAGTGCTGAGACTGTTTTTTCACTTCCCAGCCCAAAGGTTTACCACCAAGATTACTATTGTAACCTCAGTGCCACAGGGAGTACAGTGAGGACATTCCAAGTTCAGAATTTCAGTTATAACCATGGAACAAGTTTCCATGGCTGAAGCTGAGACTCTGAATTATCTAAGGCCACCTAGATTCTGTAGGAAAGGTAAAGGGCAAGGATATTCTGCTGTTGTGGAGCAGCCACTGAGAACAACTGCCTGCTTGTCTGTGCTGTTGCAGAAGCACAGCGTTAATAGGTTAATAGAGTCAAGAAGAGCATTAGCATTTATGATATTACAGAGGAGAGAATGGCTTCTTAGATATTTAGGATCCGTGTTATTTGAAGCTTTACTTGGAAGAAAATAGAAAGCAAGTACAGATTCTGGAGCACTGGCACAATGTATTCGCCATCACCTGACCTAGCAATGAGGAAGGGTGCTACTTTCTACAGTCATCAAGGAAAGCACAAGATAGAGTACATTACAGTAATCCTTCCATCAATTTAAAAGGGTGTGGATGCTACCCTGGTCAGATGCCCTGTTTTTTCATAGGTTGGGAAAGCATTTAAGTGGATAATTCTGTGCAATTTACTTTGTGTACAAATATCAAACAGCAACAGTTGAAAATAGGAATACTTATTTTTCTACTCTAGTCAAGTAGGCACATTTTTCTCTTGCATATTACTAATACTTATAATTAAAACAAACAAACAAACCCAGTTTGGAATCCTAGCTTCTTTAATTATCTTGTACCTAGAGTTTCAACTAAAATTGTTTTTGAAACATGAAATGGAATTCCTCATGGAAAGTTTGGAATGCTAGTAATCTATGAAAACATGGTACTGCTTCACCTGTGTAGCACCAATGAACTTAACAGTTTTGCTTTTCCCTCAATATACATCATATGGAAACCTGTTCAGATCCATGTCACATGATCAGTGTACCTGAACCTCCTGAAGGAAAACTGCATGCCAAATCACCACTTTTATGCTAGTTATCCTATACAACAACACTGTAAACTGAAAATATAGAAGTTTACTTCTTATGTTGCTTCTGTAGCATCTACAGGTCACCATGGTTTGTCTCAATCTAGAAGATGCCTAGGAAGAGAAAGTCTTTCACTTTTCAACCAGCATTACCCTCTAGCCACTTTTTGACTGCAGGGGAACAGCAATGTGGACCAGTATTGTTTCCCTCGTGGGTGGAAAAGCAGCTGAAGCCTGATCCTGAGCAGGAAACAGGTTGAAGGGAAATGGATTCATCAGCCCCTCTCTCACCAGCCCCTCTGATTCAATTTATAGTTTCTCAGAGCTGTTTTTCATTGTCTTCTGACAACTCCTATTCCTCCTCCTACTTTGAATTAAAAACTAACTATGGGGGTGGATGGGTTGCAACCAGGAATGGAAGAATAGTCTGGGAGAGATGCAGCAGTAGCAGGCAGTGGGTTTTGCCATGAACTACAGGCAGTTTTGCTTCTATTTATCTAAAGAAGTAAGACAGCATGAGTTCTTTCAGTCACATGTTTGTGTATTGAAACTTATCTAACCTAGCCTTTGATACCTTTCACATCAAGCTATGAGCATATATTATATTTTACATTCTGTCCTTTTTATTTCAAAGGAAGTGTCATGAGCTTTTGTAGAGGTTTCAATTTATCTTTTGAGTAATATTTAGGGACAGAGTGGTGGGTATTTGGAGTGAAACTGAAATGATGGCATGTGTCACACAAAAGTCTCAGATGACAATTATAGTCATAACATTTGGTTAACACTTCAAGATGACTCTTTCAATGAACTTCTGTGACTGCCACAATCCAACTAATGTATCGGGGGACATTATGGAAGGGCCAACTTGTTTCCTGACTGCAACTGCAAACCATTTTTTTTTTGGCTAGCTGTTTTTCCTCATTACCTTCTCTTTTTTCTTTAAAGCCAGCAACAGCCCTTCTGAACAATTAAGCATCAAGGAGCTGTGACTGGTTGCTTACCCCCTTTCTTAAAAAGTTGCATTCCAAATGTATTATTTATTTATACATGCACATATTTATAGGCTGCCTATAACTGCTGAGACCTTCCTAGGTGGCCTTCCAGCAGGGCACAACCTTGACCATTGAGCCAGAAAAGCTCCAGATGTGCGTGCGCACGCACACACACAGAGCTTCCTCTATCAGCTGTCAAAAGGTGATGGAAAGTTGCAAGTTATCTTTGCTTCAGAAAAGGGCATGGATCCTCATCTTTTTCTTTTTTTCCTCAACTGTCCTTAGGGTATTTTATTTCTGTAATTTTCTCTGAGACCCTAGCTGCTTCGGAAAGTGAAATAGTGCAGGAATAATAGTGCAATAGTGCAGGACAGTTGTAAACTCTACCAAGATGCCAGTTGATGGACGGTCTATAAAAGCCTTTAAAAAATAAATAAATAAACAAATCCATCCATACATACATAGATACATAAATAATAAATCAGGACTCTTGCAGGAATAAGGAATTTTGAAGCTAGCTATCAAAAATCTGACTCCTTCATGACCTGTGTTTTTGGAAGGGCAATGGGTCTTTTCCTCCAGGGCCCTGTACAGCTATATGTCCCTGACCAGAAAAAAGGCAAAAATTCCGGTGTTCATTCAAATTCTATTTTAAAAGGGGTTGTGCAAGTCTGAATATATCTATTGACCTGGTATGACAGTGTCTTCAACGTGCCGCTTGGGCACTTCAGAATGGTGACCACTGGCAGTTGCATGGGTGAGATTGTTCAGTGCACCCCCCTTGCTTTGATTTCTCTATGGTGGGATCAGTCATCCAGGTTTAGATGGCAAGACAAGCCAGTGTGAGTAAAACAAACCCTACAACCGTTCATAGTATTCTCAGAGTGACTTTTTCCTTTCAAGTGGGTGAATCAGCATCAGTTTGGAAAACATGACAACATACTGTGTCTAGTCATCCATAATACATTGATGCATTGTGAGAACCAGGATAATATGTACAAAAAGCCTTTTTAAGCAAAGTGCTTTTTTTTACTACATCAAAGAATTCAGCAAAATTATCATCAAGATTTCAAATTCTACCCTCTACCACTTGTACAAACTGCAAACAGTGTGTATGAGAAAATTGTTTCTCCTAATCAAGCATCATTACTAGCTCTTTTGTAAATTACATGCATTCTTAAGCTTATTAGCAGCAGAAAGGCAAGAAAGCAATGCATTTTGAAACACAGACCAGTAGGAGTATTTTATTATTCCTAAAAGGTCAATTTTATTCTGATAATGCTTTCACTGGCACTTTCATTTTCTATGAACCTAAGTACTTTGTGCGCTTTTTTCAAAAAAATGATTGTACTACAGAATAGAAAAGACTGTGTAACCACAAGACATAATCACATCTCTTTTGGCTGATTAATTAACCCAGAATTACTACCCTTCCCTGGATCCATACTCATGTTTATTAATATGCATTAGAAACTTCACACATACAGCTGTATTAAAAGAGTTGAACTCTTGAAACTCTTTAACTACTGAGTGCATTCCAAACAGTTGCTGAAGTATCTTAAATTGTAATCCATGTTAAGTGATCTTGAGTTAATATAGACCAGAAAATCCTGAAAGATTTCATGTAAGACTATTCTTCCTCAAACCAGCTGTACTTCTTTCAATAGCCTCAGATGGATTGTCAAAAATCAGAAAAATTATCTTACACAAACCTTACATAACTTATCTTTATCAATTTATCCTTACCAACCTAATCAAATTAGTAGTTTTACGTCAGCTAGTATCTAATCTGACAACATATAATCAACTCATGTTGGTGAATTGCTTTCTAAATGTAGCTGTAGGCTAGACATATTTTGAGGAGCCACTTGATTCATGGTGGTTAGTCCTTTCATTTCCCCCCCAAGAGCTACCTTCCTCTGTAATTCCTGAAAAATCTATGAAGGGGC
>NW_025335589.1:4817-153139 GCF_004798865.1 Varanus komodoensis
GTAGCTCTTGGTTTCTTTAAAAAATGCTTCTGAAAAAACAGTGCCCTATTAATTCCTCATGGTCTGTTTTGCAAGTACAGATCAGGTGGTGTTTAGCTGTAGGCATCCCTTCATATGTACTTCAATGGTACTGATAGCCTTAGAGCTCAATTTGACATTTTTTCTGGAAAATATGATCATTACTGAATAATGGGGGAAAGGTATGATTATAGATAAAGGAGGTTGTTAACTATATTGTGGGAAGAAGTGCTGGTCTCAGTGGGTTGCCAGGAGAAAGCAAGCTGGCATGAGCTTAACTGTGTTGCAGGAGAAGTAGATGGAGGTGATAAGCTGTGCTGAGAAAGCAATGGATGTGGAAAATTAGGAAACCCCTTTCCCACCCCTCAACTTCAGAATCTCTGCCACTTCCCCAGACATATTTCTGCCCCCCAACTCCATCTCTAGTTTGAGCTTTCTCAAGCAGCAGCCTCTCTTTTCAGACCAGAAGCAGAGGGCATGGTCCTCAACCACACCCTGATTCCTCCCAGGTAGGAAAACCACTCAGGGCAAGTTCAGCACCTCCTTCATATTATTCATATGACTCCCACCACAGCATTACAGGCTTTGTGAATCTTGATGTTCAATGCAAGCTTGTCTAAGCTCCTGAAGTTCTAGCTGTGATTACAGAATATTAGTTAATTAATTTATTGCATGTATATGGCACCTCATAACCCAAGGGCTTTCTGGGTGACTTATGTCAGGAAATCCTGGAATAGCAGCCTGGGAGAATGTATGGTTGGATACACAGGGAGATGCCATTGTCTCAAGCCTCAGTAGTTTTATTGGTGAGATCAACCCAGGTAAAACCCACCAAACTGTCAACAGCACTGTCCAGTAGAGGTACGCCCACCAACCAGAAGCTTCTTGAGTATAGACAGAGGTTTTTTTTTATAAGTTGTGAGTCACAGTTTCAAGTCAGTGATAAAATTCTGAATGGGTGAGATGGCAAGGACAATGGAGAATAATACAGAAGTATCATTATAGGCATCAGGAAAAACATCATGACTCAAAGGCTTAGGTAACCGATAAAATATTCAGGAGTTACAGAAACCTAAAAGGTTTAAAAAATGTGGTTTTTGCATTCAGAGATACAGAATTCCTTAAGACAAAGGAGCTGGGCTAAGAACTTTTACATTGCAAAGAAAGAACAGCTTCCCAGATGGCTTGTCTGATTCTGTGAGGAAATGCATGAAAAATGGAGTTTCCCCCCACCCTGCCCAGGAGAGCTGCCTGCTTTTTCTAGGCATGTGGAGCTGGACGAAGTTCTAGTGCCTTTGAGTGGAGAGGAGCAAGGCATTGCTGCCAGATTTTAAGCATATCTTTTTGCATGTCTTTGAGGATTTGTTTTGACATTTGAGGATTTATTTCAACTTTCCCGACTCTTAAAATGAAATAATAGTAATGAAGGAAGCCTTCTCAGGCTTTCCCTCTTCTCTACTTACCTGCATGCTGGCTACCTCTACACTGGGGTTGGTTCACGTTTGAGGCCATGTTTGAAGTGTCCCACCCAACATGTGGGGCATTTGCAAAGCCACTCTTGCCCTTACTATTTGTGGTGTGTAGAGCAGTACATGTAGCACATTTGTAGAATTATATGTTATACAGTTTGTGTGTATGGGCAGATTCTTATGCAATTGCTAGCTTTATGACAAAAATATGGATTGTTTTTAGGATGAATCAAATATACCTTATCTTCTCTCTTTTTAGAGATGAATATCATTAAAAACTACTGCAGATACATGAGGCCTTTTAGAATTGAGTTAAACTAGCCTGTACAGAAGTCACTATGAGCAAGTCTATGGCTGCAGCATTTAATCAGAAAATTAGTGTCTTTAAATGTTGTAAAGCTCAGCATATATAGTGTAAATGTACATTGCCTCTTTCAGCAGAAGGATTCTAAGGGAGAAAAGGAAAACAAAGCAAAACAAGAAAACAAAGAAAATGTGTATTTCATTTGTGACTTTCATGTTTTCTTCAACCATGAAGAACAGATTGAGAAAAATATGGTGCTTGCAAAATTCGAATAAGTTTAGCTTTTATGGCAACGGTATTTGTTCTGTCTAAACATGCCTTAGATTGTGACCAAACTGCCTGTTATAATAATGGCATATTTCATATCTATTTAATAATTACAATAGAATTATTTCTATTTCACTGTTACTTCGTGTTACTTTTACAGCATTTTCTACTTTACACAATTCAGCCATTTTCCAAATGACAATGCCACTCTTCCTTCTACCTTCATCAATAAAAAGGCACAATAAGTCATAAGAAGAAGCAGTTTGTCTAATAGTCTTGCGTTAGACTTGTTATGGGAAGGAAAACCAAAGAACAATGGTAAAGTTTAGCTAATTATCTTATGGTATCTCAGCAGAGTAACTGTTCACTTCACAAGGTGATTCAATCCAGCTTGGGGTGATCCACTTGGTAATATTTGCCTGAGTCCATCAGCAGCTCCTCCACGTCCCGTTAATGGCTGGAGATCAAATATGGGCAAGTTTACCAGTGCAGGTGCTCAAGTGGTCCAGGAGCTACATCAAAGTCAATGCAATAATACGTTTTATTCCATGCTGGCTTAAGACCACGGAGGGGACCCAGTTCAATTGATTGTGTCACACTGCTTTTCCTTAAATAAAATTGTGGCCTTTGTTAACCTGAAGTAGCCATTTTATCTTTGCCTTCCAGCTATGGAAGTGAATGGGGCAGTAGCTTTGTTCTTTGTTTTCCTCCAGAAACCAGGTCACAGACCTTTCTTCATTTTGTCTGTCTCCTCCCCACTTGTCAGGACACAAAATGCTGGCTCCTATTAATCTGTCCCCTACAGTGATCTGTTAATAACTGAGTCAAATGACGTGCTCACCATTGCTTTACTACATCTGTGTGAAAGTAGCTGGCGACAGCATGCATGGTATCTGCCTAAAAAGACACTTTGTTGGCAGCCTGACAGCTGTTGACTGTTTGGCTGTTTAAGCAGCACTGAGGCCCTTTTTACCCTGCAGTAATCCTATAGGAAGGCTGGAAACCAGCCAAGCCTCAAATATAAAGAATGTGTCTGTCATGCCTGCCTGTGACTTCTTTTGTCAACTTTTCTTTTTGAGGCCTTTAATATCTCTTTTGAAAATAGCATTCTTGAAAGTGAAAACCAGAGAAAGGATAGAGACAGTTTTTGTTAACATGTATCAAAGCCAGACATGGTGGCAGAGATTCCTACAGAATGACTGTGAAGGCTTGGATTTTGCAGTTCATTTTTCATGCATTTATTGGGTTGGTCCTCCTACCTGTCCATCATCAGATTCCTGTCTGGTTGTACATCTGCTACCCAGCAAGTAAATACAGGTGGAGTCCTTCAACAAAAACAAGGACTAGGACCACTTCTTCCAAAATACAGCATTCCACAGTGGATTCCTCAGACTCTGAATCCAAACTGGAAGAAACAGGGTTGGAATGCCAAGGTCAGCAAGCTTTGTGTTAAGCAGGTGGCTGGCGAGAACCAGACCATCCCTGGTCCAGGGGAAGGCTCTGTAGACTGGGAGGGTGTAAGGGGAAGGGTGTAACTTCACCTGTCCAGCTGGCTGTCGCCAGGTCAAGAGAACTGACCTATGAAGTAATGTCCAGTGTTTCCGCTATCCGACCCACAAGCAGCACTATTTATTGTCTGCTGAGAAGAGAAAGGAGGGGAGCTGTGGGAGAGAACTTTTGCTCAACTTCTTGCTGCTGGATTCCATTACCTTCCCTCCTAATTTCTGCCTTCCGCACTGCGGCTTGACAAGTCTGTGCCCACTGGGAATGCTCAGTCCTTGAGGACAGTTTTATTCTCTTTATTCACTTAAGAAGGTCCTTTTTTGAAAGCATTTTTAAACTTCTGGTAAATCTTGGGGTCTTCCCAGGTGTGTTGATATCTCCCTCTTGTGCATAGCTATTGCCATTTTGACTTCAAAAATCATGGCATTAAAGAATTGACTCAGAATGTAGGAAATTCCCCATGGAACTGTTTTGGAGTCATCAAGGCATTAGTTACAATTAATTGTTGTGTGCTCTGTACAGTGTGAAAATCAGTTGGGTTGCACAGTGGTTTTCAGCCTGAGTAAATACTGTTCATTGATCCTGATCTGTCTTGCTTTAGTTGCTTGATCTAGATAAAAGCTTGGTACTTCTGGTAGCGTGACAATTACTGGGGTGAAGCAATGTTAGGAGGAAATTATGACCAGGAAAAGAGTTTTAGGAGCATGATTTCATTTGGAACAGATGATAAGCTGAACACAATGGTGTCCATTGAGGTCAAAGTTAATTTGTTTCAAAACTAATGCACAAAATAATTACAGGTGCACATGGGTGAGGCTTTGTCATTGTTGTTCCCATTCCTAACCACTTGTTACTCTCTTTGTGTTTTGTTTTTATTTTTTATTCATGTGGGCATTTTGTATTATTAATGTGTATATGTGGGTTTCCCCTCCTTCTCTGAGATTTCAGGGGGAAAACAGTGCTGATTTCAGGGCTTTTCCTGGCAGGTGAGAATTTTTTCTCAACCAAATGCCCTGACTACTGTGTTGATTAGAGGCATTCTGGGAAAGTATGAGTTCAACTACTGGCGCAGAAGGTGACAAAAAGAAGTAAAAAGAAACCAGGGGGTGGTGGGGAGGGAAAATAACAACAAAATACATGCAAGGAACTACATTAATATATGTTCAAATATCAAGTAATGAAATGAATGCAATTTTAATGACCTAGTGACAGAAAAGAAGAGTTTAATAATGAAATTGAAAGGGATAACAAAATGAAGGAAACATTATTGCATATCACTATTGGAGGTCACCTTTTCTTTTCTGCTTGCCCAATGATAAATTTTAAATCTCCTTATTTCCTGTTTTATATAGGGAAAAGAATCTGACCCAGTCTTTTGCTAGCTTAGTCTTAGCCTAAAGTCTATTGACAGTTCTAGCTTTCTTCATAAATAAGAGATGATAATGGCATGTTGATCATTTTATTTCCTCTGTTCTTATGCTACTTATTTGAAAAAAATAATTCTCTTATCATTGCCATATTCATTTGTCTTTTTCGGTCTGCTATGAGCTAATATTTAATAGGTGTTTTACTGTATTGCATTTAAATGTCTGTGTGCATTCCAGCTACAGTACTCCTTTCATATCAATTTATTGGAAGAAATAGCCGCGTAGAAATGTAAGCTTATAAAACCTGAAGGAATATGCATCCGAACTTTTCTTTATTGTAGTAATTAATGTGGCATCAGTGGGCAGCACCTTTTCTTTTGTAAAACAGGGTTGCTCAATATATCTGGGGATTAAAAACTATATTCAGTTTAATCTAGCTCTTCTTTCATGTGATAGCTTTGGGCCAAGTGCAACGAATATGATGATTAACTTTCTAAAATCCTAGCTTCATTTCAACATTGCCTAATTGAGGACATGATACAGCCTAAGTAAGTTTCCCCTTTACAGCCCAAGTATCTTCTATCTGTCCAGCATGAAAACATCCATGGAAGACCAGGCAATGGCACCTTATTTATGTTGGAACAAAATTTATTTTATACTATTTTATATTCTCTGTGCAGTATGTCTTGATTCAATAAGGTGAATGTTACTGGGTCTGATCCTTTCTGGATCTGGAGCTCTAGGTACTGCTGAATGCTACGTGTACCTCTCTCTCCTGTATCTAGAACTTGGATGTGCATGCACACTTACCTTTGTGCGTAGGGCCTCTATCCAATGGTGTCCTCATGTCTGACACAACTGAATCTTGATACCTATATCCTACCACCAGGTGAGCAACACTACCATCTAACTGCAGTGGCTGTCCAATCACTGGGCAGAGGCAGGCAGATCCATGTGAGTGTCCCTTTGAGCATGCTTTGCATTTGGATCTTTGGATCCAGGTCCTTAGTTTGCCCTGTCAAGAAGGAAAACTTTTAAAACTATCCTTCCAGCACAGGCATTTGCAGCCGTACGGTTAGTACTGAACCTTTTCATTCCATTCTTTCTGTGTAATTCTGTGGGGACTGGATGCTGATCAAGATAGATTTGCTCTAAAAGGAGTCTTCATATGATCCAGTGGAGTCCCACTTGACTGGTTTTGGAATTGGTACTTCATCTGGCAACAGGAATTTCAACCCTTTTTGCATGGTATGAGTCATATTTGGTAATATGTGCTTATCGTTATTTAATTTTCCATGCTCTACTTTCTAATGCATTGTGTATGAATAATCAATTCAAGTTGTGACAACCCAGAGTCAGGCTGGACATCAGAGCAATATGACAGTGGAAACAGCTGCCTAGAGAGGTGGTGGGCTCTCCCACACTAGAGACATTGGAACTGGACAGCCGTCTGAGTGGGATGCTGTAAATTGATGTCCTGCAACAGCAAGGGGTTGGACTTGATGGCCTTCATGGCTCCTTCTAAATCTTCTATTCTATGATTCTATGATATCTTTTTCCCCCACTGGTCAATGTTTGATTCTTTTTGGCTGGATTTGGGAATGGTATGTTAGCATTCATGGTTTTAAAAAGGTTTAGATACAACCATGGGGAATGGGTCTCTCAACAGCTATTTGTCATTCTGATTATAAAGATCCTGCATGCCGTGGAACCTGTTGCTATGGAGCAATACTGGGAGAAGGCTGCCACCTTCATGTCCTGTATGGGAGTTGGCGGCATCTAGTTGACCGCTGTGGGAAATAGGTGTGCTGGGAATTGATGGTGTGTTCCAACAGAGCTCTTTTTGTGTTATAATGACACGTTTTTGAGCTGTGTGGAGCCCATTAAACACTTGGAAGTTTAACAGGATAGGCTTGTCTGAAATCTGCAGGGAAGCAAGGTCATAGTATCAGCAGAAGTAATGGAATATTAATTATTAAGGGATACAATAGTGCCCATGATAAAGAGGTTGGTATTCTGTTCCCTGAAAATTAGTACATTCATTTGGATGATAATGGAGAAATGAAAGTAGTGTGAATGGTATAATCTGAAGAACTAATGATGGTGGTAGATGGGATCAATATTACAGACAGCCCTGGATATATCCCAGCTGTATAATAGACTCTCTGTGTATCTTTTGTACAGATTATATTGAATAGAACCTGAATATCTGTACCTTGAACTGAAAAGATGAAGATCTGTACCTCCAAATACACTTTTTGCTGTCAGTTTGGAGCACAGTTAATAGTAGTACATTGAACACTTATGCAGATCAAAACCAAATAATTTATTACTTGCTAATTTCCAATAGTGACATCTTATTCAAAGCATTTAGTAATACTATGGAACAATTTGTTCCAGTGTGATCAGAGAAGTGTGTGTGTGTGTGAACAATTCATTTCAGTTTAATTACAGTTCAGGGGATTGTTACTATTATGCCACATACATTCTTCTACCAATTTACCCCATGGCACATCAAATACCATAGACAGAACAGGAGGAGATTTGGATTGGCACTACAACAGAAGAAATGAGAACTAAGGGAAAATAATTCAGTGAAAGAGAGAATCATGTCTGAAGAAGGATGATAGTTTGTGCTATAGATCAAAAGTGCTTCTTGATCCTTTGCATAGTTTTGGTTTGGTTTGATCATGCTCTCTTGCTCACAGAGTTGGAAATTGTAACTAGCTCTAAGATAAACTGGAGAGGTATTAAACAGGTGACCTATGAAATCAATAGTGAATGTCACTGGAGTAGAAGAAGCTGTTAAAAGAACTTCAAGCAATTCTTTATGATTTCAAAGCAATTCAGTAGTACTACATGGAAGAAGTTTTTGTTTTTGTCTTTAGAAAGAGAATACGTTAATTTCTTGGGCTAGGAGCTGGGTTTTGACAGGGAAAACCTTAGTTCAGTTGGAAAACTAATTAGAGGCCCTTGGAGAAGTTATATTCAGATGACAACCCCCAGGTGTTCAGTGGCACTGTGAGTAGGTGTCATCAATTAACAATGCATGACACTAATTAACTGAAAAAATTAAAAGTCAGTAAAAGCAGCCTTTAAAACCACTAATGGTTTTAATGGTCTTTAATCTGATTTCCCCATCAGCCTACTCAAGAATGATCAATTAAAGAATTCTTCTTAGGTACCATAAAGATCTAGTCCTCTTTCTTATCTGATATGTATACTCATTGTATATAGGGAAATATGATAGATTCTTACGTAATCTACCTTACTGTGGTCTTCAATATCAATACTGTGATATTGAAATATAATGAAGTTTTTCCATGAATGAATTTAAGGCAAACAAAGGCTTTGTTTTATAACTGTGAATTATTAACATTTCCTGAGAATTAAATGAGTGGAAGTTTGTAAAATCTAAAGGCTCAACAACTAATGAACTGAGAAAAGAATTTCCTAGGGGACCTACTGTATTTGAATATGATAGATGTTGGAAGTCTGCAAATGAAAAATAATATAAGGGATTTGTGATTTCTTTTTCTTGGTCAACTGGTCTGTTATTTTATTACTGCCAAATAATGCAAGATACCATTATGCTGATACTTTGTGTAATAAATAAAGAATCCATAATTAAAAGTCAACAAAAATACATGCTTAGTGAAGCATTCACAATTATGGAAAGCTACGTAATATGGTTCAACTATAATAAGGAATCATCTTTTTAATTAAAGTGTAATATCATTCTTTTGGTACTCTGAACACTAGAGGGGTAACTGCGGGGGGCATGAGAGGCCTGCTTTGGTGGCTGTTCCCAGGTCTCATAACTCTCTGCTGAGTGGGCCAGCTGGACTCCCTCTCTGGGGTCCTTCTGCTGGCAGGCAAATATGTATTCATTCAAGGAAGGCTTTAACATGTAGGCTTGATTGAGTAAGTAATACAAGCAGACCAAAAAAGCCTGTTTGGTTGATGTCTTCACTCATTGTTATTTTTAATGCATTCATTTTATGTTTGTTTCTAATTTCTTCCTTTTAAAAATTGGGCACCATTTGTTTAATAGAAAGACAGGGTACAAATTAAATGATATGAATGCAACATTTGGATGGTGGATGAATGCATTAACAAATAACTTAGTAAACTTCTAGAGCCAACTTGCTGGAGGAAGTGAGGCAAGAGTAGAGGGACCTCTCCAGGAGCTTCCACTGGCTGAGAGGTTAGGACCATGTTCTTCTTGCAGAGAACAAACTTATTGGTCAATAACTGGTAAAAAACAACAAAAAACAGAAAGCAGAGAATAAGAATAAATAATCATTTCTCACAATAGCAGGATATAAACAATAGGCCTTCCTGAACATCTGCATAAAGAACAGGGATTTTTAATTTGTTCAAAATCATTATCTGGATTTAGGAGTGAGCTAGGTTATCTGATGATACCAAATTTATTAGGGTGGTAAATAACAAATGTGCTTTGTAAATGATTCATATCTGCAGCAAAAAAAATCTCCTGACTTCACATATATGCTGATGGAGTTGGAAATGGGAGAGAACAACCATGAAAGGGATCTTGACGTTGTGGTTGGTAACTCAAATGAAAATGTATATGGCAGCTATGAAAAAGGCAAATGTCATGTTGGATATAGGTAGATAAAAGATTCAAGGTCATACCATCCAGAAAATAATATTTAGAGCTGAAAAAGATGCTGCAATGAACACCCCAAATTACCAAGGACTGGATCAAGTCCTTTATGAGGAAAGGTATATTTGTGGCTTTTTGGTTCAGAAAAAAGGTAAGGAAGACATAACAGTGGTGTATAAAATTACAATGCAGAGAAAGCAGATTGGAAGAAGTTTTCCCCTCTAATAATAGCAGACATGGTTATCCAATGAAGCTGAATGTTGGGAAATGCTGGACAAATAAAAGGAAATATTTTTTATGCTTCAAATTAAACTCTGTGATTCATTACCACAAATGATGGGCACACACTTACACACTATTTTTAAGGAGGAGGATTAGGGCTGGGGTTCCAGTGGCTACTAGCCACTGTCCTTGAATGAGACTCCCTTTGGGTCTGTTCTAGCTTGACTTCTTTTAAGATTTATGGAAAGGTTCTCTGTTCAGTTGGGAACTAGATTTAAGGGGAAAATGCCCTTTATACACCATTAGGTTGCTCCCATTGAAAACTTTGTCTGGAACACTAGAAACAGCAGCTGCAATTATACTACCAAGCATATTTTGTACAGTCACTGTCTGTATTTAGGGTTGCTTGGAGTTGGAAAACTATTGTGATTGTTAATCTGGACAACACAGATCAGAATATGCCTTAAGCAGTGGTCACATTGAACCAGTAACTGGAAGGTAATACAAACACCTTTTTGGACTGGCTACTCACAGTGGATTTGTTCACACATTCACAACAGTTCAGTATGGCTTATCCAGACCATAGAGGGTTGTGGTACATGCCAACAGCCATTTTTAACATTCAGCCCTCAGCATAATTTGGCATGTCACCTGAATCCAGGTAGCAGAGGTTATCTGAGGGTCAAAATAAATCAACAACAAAACATTGGTTGTTTGAGAGTTGTTTACTCCACAGACAACTGTGACTGCTCATAGTCAGATGACATGACTAAACCTAGTGGGAGTTCAGTATTCAGAATGGCTGCTGGCACACCACAATGGGCTGAAGCGATTGTGTTAACATTAACTCTCCCCATCCTCCCTCCCTCTCTCTCTCCCTCGCTCTCTCTGTGTCCTAGATTACAATGGACAACATGAGAAATAGTAGTTTCTAACCCTGTATAGTTCTAAGCATTTGCAGGTTTAAAAAAATGAGGTGTTTATTTCAGGAGGAAAAAGTGCTCAGCTTTATTGCTGGTTGCTCTCAGTAACCATCATTAGCATCCATTATGATGTGCCCTGAAATAAACGGGATGCCACTACTACTCTTTCATTAAGGCAGTATGCATGTATAAGGCCCAGAAACAGCTAAACCCTAGGAAAATCTATAGCTAGCAGGGCATTTAGAAGTTGCTGAAAAGCTCATCATCATTTGTTTCCTCACACAATGAAGGCTGTTTAGATACACCGATGCTGATCTCTGGCTTGTATGAGAAACAAATGAAGGACTTAATAAGGACTTGAATCTTGATCTCAGTATTAAAATTTGAAGAATAGATTCTATTAAGATTGGATCTTTTCTTTGGTTGTATGCATAGTGGGCCCAGTGCTCTTCAACATTTTTATTAATGATTTGGGTGAAGAAGTGCAGGAAACAATTATCAAATTTGCAGATGACAAAACTGGGTGGGATATCTAATACTCTGAAAGTCATAATATTTAATATTAGGGTTTAAAATGAGTGTGTAAAATCCAGACGTACATTCCCAATAAGAAGCAAGCAGAAATCACATAGAGTTCAATAGAATTGCCTCCTAAATGTGTGTGTATAGGATTGCAACCTGAATTAGTTGCATCTGGATCCCAGGGAAATCAATGATGAGGAGGATCAGGGTTTAAACCTCTAGATCCATACAGCAACTTACCTCTGCCAGTATCTTTAACTTCAACCTCTACATATAGATGGCAAAAGAAGGACCCTCAATGGCTTAGTTTAATTCCTGGCAATTTGTAGACCATGCATTCTTGGCATAATTAAAAATGTGATTTGAACTCTGTTTTTTAATGTTCTCACTAAGGGCATTAATTCTTTGAAAATTTGCATAGTAACATTTGCTTTTCTCTCTGTTCAGCAAAGGAATATTATTAAAAAAGGTGAGAGGCTTAGATATGATAGTTCATAATGTACTTATTCAATAAGAGCATATTAAAATTCTGATTAAAATAAAATATCTAATGAAAAAGGATTAAGCTACTTTACTGTTTCATTTTCATTTTTCACATTATATGTATGAGGCACAGATGATTCAACTGTTGAAGGCTGAAAGAATGTCCTAAGCTACTGATATGTAGGAAAGCCCATTCAAGTGGAATTTTCAACAGCTGTTTGCAGGCTTCATTAAGACTCATTATAGGTTGTCATGTAATGGAGAACTTGTATTTTCAGATGATCTGTGCCTAGCTGTAAAGATAAAAGTCTTTCTTAAGGCAGAACTAGAAAGAACAGAAGATTGCATATATTAAAAAAATGGACTACTAAAAATAAAGTATCTAATTAGCTAGCAGAGACCTTAAAAGATAAATGCAATCACTCAAATTGAAAGGGAAGCAGAAGGACTGACTTTAGTGGGTGCTGGGACTGTATTGGATCAACGTGAATTTTTTGAATTGGAAAAATGATTGAATTCACAAGTGGGAAGCTGCATATTGATCCAGATTCTTCGGTAGAATTTTGAGGAAAAAGAATTGAGTCCATCTTTGAAAGAATCTGTGAAGTAATATTAAAAAGCAATTTCTTTAAAAAGATATTCATAACATTTTATGCTGCATTGTTCCTATAGGTCAACTAGACAAAACACAAGGGATCTCCCATCTAGGATCTCCCATATTTTTACCAAATTATCTGTTCAGATACGGCAGCAGATTGTTATTGTGGCATCTGTGGAAGGGAGTTAATGTTTCACTATCCAATTTTCTTGATCTGCCCCAAGCTGATTGCTCCCAAAGGCATAATCTTCAGGTATTGTATGTGTGTTATATTTTGCACCGTAAAGCAAATAGCCTCTTTGGGGAGGTAGTTTTAATCATGCAAACAGCATGTAGGGTTAAACCATTGCTGCAATCTCAGTCACTCAGTCATGATGGCACTTAAATCATTAAAACAAACAAATGAACAATGAGATATAATTGCTGGGATCTGTAGAGCAGCCTGGTTCACCATGCAAGTAATTGCAGGACTGGTATCAGGTCTGCAGGTACTTGCAGGGATTAGATCCACTGCAGTCATGGAAAGCAGCTGGAACCCACATGAGATGTAATAAAAGGCTGTTCAGCCCTGCTTACTTTTGCAACAGCACCATGAATAAGTCTGGGGATCAAAGCAGCATTTGAGAAATGATGCGTCTCCTTGAGGAAACATCACATCCAAACAGGAGCTCAGAGATCACTGAAATTTGAGCATATTTAAACTGTAAAATGCAGAGTCTGCAACGCTGTCTTTAACTCTGTGCTTTCTGAGCCTTCTGCTTTTTCCCACTTCAATTTGTGGATCACCTATAGACCTGCACCAGAAGTGGGAAAGCAGATGTATGCTTTTGCAATGATGAGCCTTCATCTTGAGAAGGCACTGTCTCCAATGCCACTTGGTATGTTAGACTCTGACTTTCTTTCTCAAGACTGTCGAGCCCTGGCAGTCCTTCAGCCAGTTTCCAAATATCTGGGGAAGCACAACTGGATGAGCTGGATAGCTCAGATGTCCAGCATCTTATATGCTGGTTGCCTGTGCTATAAAGGACAGCTCTACATTCCAAAGTCTCCAAATTCTCCAAACTCAGAGGCTTTCATGTGTCAAATGCATGGAGTGAGCAGCATTTTGCACCATCTATTTCATGGAAATGGTCATTTGGAGAGGGGAGGGGAGGAGGCTGGGTTCTTGATAGGATATAACATCAACTCTTGGTCCCAACTTCTGTCCCAAAACATGCCCCTTTCCTTCCCTCTGAGGCCCAACTGCATTCTGAGGCATGATGCTTTCCGTGCCAGCTCTCTTTAGAGTCCCAGCCCTTGGGGTTCAGGCTGCAAATAATCATATAGTACCCAAAGAACATAGGGAGGTATAGGTTTGTGCCCAGTTTGCAGGATAGCATCACCTGAATCAAGGGATGATGTACCAGTCCCTCTTCCTTAGTATGATAATAATAACAACATAATGTCTAACTTGTTGAATTTGCATTGTATCTATAGTTTTCAGCCATCCTGAAAATGGTTTTGAAGGGCAGGATACACAAAATATTTGTAATGCTTGCATTTATAATGATATTTTCTGCAAGGCTCATTATTACTCTGGTAAACAACATTTAACGCAGTGTGTTGGACTAAGGATCATTAACTCAATTTCAGGATTTTAGAAATGTAGTGCTAACACACTTTTATTAAGCTTTATTTTCAACCAATCCTTTTAAAAGAAATGTTGAAATTATAAAAGTAACTACAATCTGACCTTTAAAAATGATTTTAAACCCTTTTCACACTTTATAGTGAACATGTAGACAATGGAGAAAGGGACAACATTTTATATCCCTACTAAAATCTACAATTTCAACTGAATATGTGAGCATAATTGGTTGGGGAAGAAGGGCATCTTGTGCATTTCTGCTCCCTCTGTCCATACACTCAATACAAGGCAAGGTAAGAATTAAGTTATCATGGCAAATTCTGGAAAAAATAGTTAGCAAGAATCAGGAATTTTTTTTCAGGCCAGGTTTGAGATACTTTGAAAATGTTATGAAACATAGAAACAGAACAAGTCAGAAAGGGTCTCCTGGGTCATCTAGTCTGACCCCTAGCTCCAGCCAGCTCTGCTCATGACATGCCTACCATGTGCATGTCTAGCATTTCCTTGAACACCCTCACCGATGGGGCTCCAACCACCTCCTGTGGAAGGCTGTTCCATATCCTAGGAGTCCTAACTGTCAGGAAGTACTTCCTGGCATCCAAATTGAATCTTGGTTCCTTGAGCTTTGCTCCATTGGAACATGTCCTGCCCTTCTCTGCCAGGGAAAACAGGTATCTACCCTCCTCCGTGTGACACCCCCTCACGTACCCCTTGGAATCTCCTGTTCTCCAGGCTGAAAAGACACAGTTCACTCAGTCTCACCTCATACGGCTCATACAGCTTTCCTTGCAATATGGCCACCATCCTTGTGGTCCTATGCTGTACCAATTCTAACCCGGCTATATTCTTTCTGTAATGTGGAGCCCAGAAATGAACACACTACTCCAGTTGCAGGTGCACCAGAGTCATATAGCACGGTAATACCTCTCTCGATCTAGAAGTTATGCTTCTGGCTATGCAACCAAGGGTGGTATTCGCCCTCTTGACTGCTGAGTCACACTGCTGACTCATGTTTGTTGTTGTTAGTCGCAAAGTCATGTCCGACCCACCACGACCCCATGGACAACATTCCTCCAGGCCTTCCTGTCCTCCACCTCCCCCGGAGTCCACCTAAGCTCACACCAACTGCTTCAGTGACTCCATCTAGCCACCTCATGCTCTACCTTCCCCTTCTTCTTTTCCCATCAATTGTTCCCAGCATTAGGCTCTTCTTCAGTGAGTCCTTCCTTCTCATTAGGTGGCCAAAGTATTTGAGCTTCATCTTCAGTATCTGGCCTTCTAAAGAGCAGTCAGGGTTGATCTCCTCTAGGACTGATTGGTTTGATCGCCTTGCAGTCCAAGGGACTCGCAGGAGTTAGCCTGCAGTCAACCAGCACCCCAAGATCCCTTTCAGAAGTGCTGCTCTTCAGTGGCACTTCCCCACCCTGTGAACACACATATAGTAGCGAGGCAGATGGATAAGCAGTAATATGAAGTAGTGGGGAAGCTAGTGTGGATCACCTCATAATATTCCCACATGGTGATATCCGGAAGCTACATTGCAATCAGTCATTGAAGGACTTTGGTTGCTACAAAGAGAACAATAATTTTCTTCCTTTGAATAGCAGAATTTAGAGACTAAGGAGAACTGCCAGTAAGCAAAAGAAAGTTCAGGAGGAAAATTAAAGCTTCAAAGCTATACACTGATTTGATGGGTCCCTCCCCTACATCCTCCAGGACAGAAGGCCAGATGTGACATCTAATGTGTAAAACACCCTTAAAGCTCAATAACACAGTATAAATCCCCTGATAGAATTAATGAGGGCTAAAATGAAGCTGAAAGATCCACTGGAAACCTGTAAACATTACAGGAAGTGTCGAAGATATGTGACCTGTAGAACTGCAGGAACAAGCATTAAAGAATACCCAGAGAATATCCCTGTCTTTTATCAGAGATGAGGTGGGATGGGAAGGGAGAGGAAGAGGAGGAGTAGAGATACCGAGACAGAGAGCATGTGAGAGAGACAAAAAGAACATTTTGTTCTTCTTGGAAATATGTTCAGACAGAAGCTGCTTCATTTATAAAGAATCTTCTCCAGGCAGTTAATTAGCTTTGTCAGTCAGCTCTCGCCAACCAGATTATTGAACTGTTTCATATTTGAAATTCTTTAAACTAACATCTTGACATTGCCGGTAGGTGTGTTAATAATATGAAGACATGAGAAGAATTTATTAGCTTTGGTGTGCTGTCTGTGAATGTAGAAGTGAGTTGCTTCAGATTATCCAAACACAGCTTGAGCTTTTTGCTGAAAAGTTATAATTGCATTTTGAAAATGCTATTAGCTTTCTTTGAGGTAGCAAATGGTAACATCATTGTGTAGGATGCACTGTGTACAGCATAATGAATCCTAATGGAGCAAATGCCAGTTTTCACATGCATCAGGCTCTAAAGAGAACAGTAAGAGTGGATGTGCTATTTTAAAAAAGCTCTTTTCAACTACCTGATTGCAGGATTTCTAAGAGCTGAAACCTTGGCTGATCATCATTGTGATCTTGAAAGCTGAGCTAAACTTGTGTTCCAGGGGGTTAGGCAATCTGTGAACATGTGACACTATCTCTTTCCCTGCCTTTTTTGGGCATCAATTTTCAAAGTGTGAATTGAAGGAAATTGCCAGGCAAGGCGCATATTATGCCTCCTCTTTTTCAGTTGTGTTGGGTGCAGAGACTGAGAGCTGCTTCTTAGCGTATATTTTCCTAGACAGTGATTATTCCAATCTTTAGAGACACAAGGAAGGACAGCACAGAAGTGTGTTTTACCAGGAGTACACAGACTGAGTGGCCACCACAGCCCCAAGCTATGAACTCCTCCTTCAGGAGAGCAGAATCCCACCCAGAACAGTTTGAACACTCTTCATCTGGCCAGGAGAATCACCCCTTAACCACATTTCAGTCTTGCCTGGACTGAACTTGAATTGAGTAGTCCTCAGTAGGCAATGATTTAATAATGACAAAGGACTGATTCAAAGTCCTGCACTTTCAGGCTACCTTCTCCATGTTCTGTTGAGAAAACTAAGTCTGGAGTATGTCCTGCTAGAGTGGCATATTGTGACAGTCCCATGTTTATCGTGGAACCAAGGAACTCCTGAGCCACTGCACAGGCACAATCCAACCAGGCAATTAAACTATCCAGAGACAGAAGAAAAGTCTCCAAACCTGTGAGTCAGGGGAAGGCTGGAATATGGCATAATCATTAACTGTCTGGTCTATGTTTCCCATACATGGCTGGTCCTCCTACTTGTAATCACAATCCTCAGCCCCGCCAGACTTGATCCCATATACTCTCTCCCAGGTCCCTGACCAGATGTTATGACACCCCACCCCTGAACTTCAGCAGCCAATCAACCTGATGTTAGGGGGAGATGGCTCTTGCCCCAGATGTCCGTCTCAGCTGACCTGACTATATTAATTCCTCAGGCACTGTGTGTCGTGAATATTTAATATTGTTCAGATATTACTGACCAGCATTTGGGCAATGGTCTTTTAAAAACAGCCTGCAGCTTACACTTTTCCCGTGTATGCCGTATGTTCAGAACTAGCTTTTGAAATGGGAAGTACTCTACTTTTTCCTTGTGGCCAGGCTCAGTTCAGAACAGTTATTCTATTCAAACATTTTATTTTTATAGCTTAGCCTGTAGCGGAGAAGTTGTTAATTACATAGAATGGAAGAAAAATGAATAACCACTGAAATAACTAATCAGGATATCTTTTAATTTTATTTCTGTACCCAGTTCTTCGTATCAGTTAGATTGAACTATATGAATATGTAGGCCTTGAGGAATGCCGTAATAGTCAAAACAAGACTTACTTTCACTAATTCCATCAAAAACAAACAAAAGCTGTCACTAGTATTGCTACTTCAATGACTATTACAGCATTTTTAAAACAAATGATCATTGCCAAATACAAATACTTCCTGCAGATAAATACAAATACTTCCTGCCTGCAGTTAGGACATCTGGAAAGACTGATGTTATATGAAACCTACCATCAGTTTGATGATAATGTGGTGTTTGCTTATTAAAGAAACTAATCTCTTCCTTCTAAGGATGTCAGAGGGTATGATGACATTAAAATGTCACGATCAGTGCAATTTTATATGGTTAGCCCATGTCAATGCAGGCTCTTCCTGATCAGGAAGAACCAGATTTCTTAGGCCTTAACATTCATTTAATATGGTAGTAAGATAAAAGGAAGTGGTTGGATTTAAGTGTTTATTCTGGCAAATTTTAAGAGAATATTGTATAGAAAAATGAAGGAAGGGAAATGTTTAGTATGCCACTCCAATAATGCTGTGGTAAGAAGAAAGAAAAAAGAAATGATGTGTCTAAAGGGTTGAAAACAGAGAATAGGAAGAAATAGTAAATTATCCCAGTGGAGGGATATAAACAGTGGAATCCAATAGGCATATGCACCGCAATTAATGCTTTTCAATTTATTTATGAATGATCTGTAATTAGGAGCAAGCAGCTAGGAGGCCAGGTTTGCCTGTGACACTCAATTATTTTGGGTGGTGAAAGCAAACGAGGAGAAAGTGAATAAGGAGGATTTTCCCCCTATAGTAAGCCAGAGTCACCTTGTGAAGTTGATTTGTGGGAGATTTAGGACAGATAAAAGGAAGTGCCTCTACTATGGATTTAAACTTTGGAATTCATTTCCACAAAATGTACTGATAGCCACCAATTTGGAAGGCTTTAAAAGGGGATTCATAGCAAATTTATGGAGGATAACACTAACTATGGTTTCTAGCCCTGATGACTGTATGTTGCCTCCAGTAGCAGAGGCACTATGTCTAAGTACACCAGCTGCTGGGGCACATGGGCAGGTGCATGTTTTTGCAGTCAAGTCTTGCTTGTGGGTTTCCATGGGTAGCTAGTTGACCAATGTATGAACAGAATCCTGGATTAAATGGGTTACCAATCTACTCCAGGACGGTTCTTTTTAAGCTCTTATGTTTTTGTGACAGAAAGGAAGTGCTAGTCAAATGTCAGAAGACATTTCAAATGTGCTAGTCAAATGTACAAAAATTTAGATGGCTTGTAAGAGACAATAGTATGTACGTCAGATTCTTTATCAAATCCCTCTTCTCGGGCATAAATAATAGCAAAATTCTAAGCATGCTGAGACACTCCTGATACCTGTCATTATGTCTAGTAAACAGGGGAAGGCCTTAAGTTAATCTTGATATAGTTTGCTGACTTCTTCTTTGGATGCATTTCTCTTTTCTTGGATATACTTTGATTTGGAGTGCTATTATTTCCTTTAAAAATGCATTAAACCTGTTTGTAGGGGTTAGTTGTTTTCAACCATTGCTTTACATTTAAAACAAATTTAGATGTGTCATAGGAGATTCATGAGAAGATGTAAGGAATCTTTTTTCCTTTCTTTTTCTTGTGATCTGTGCTAGAGGAGACCTTTTAAAACTTCATTTTTTAATGCTGTTTCCCCATCTTAAACCCCCTTTCCTAAAATGCTGTTTACTGCAGGATAGGGATGGAAAAGATGGTTAAATATCGTCCTTAGGGACGGATGAGAAATTTACTAGTTTTCCATTTTCCAGATCAAATGAGGAACCAAACACAATTTAAAAACACAATATAAATCCATATATTCTCAGGACTGTTATGTGATCATGAAACACCCACATGCCCACACACTTGATAGCATCATGTATTTAAAGAATTCACAAAAAGCAAGCTACATATCTAATGTGTGCAGACATGCTTTGGTACAAAAGTGCATACATTTACAAATGTGTCCTTCTCTGCTGATCTGGTCTCCCTGCCTCTCGTGTATAGTATGGAGAGCTTTTCTTTTTGGGTAGCCTCCTCCAGAGAGTTTGACTCCTGATCATATTTTTTTAATTGGCACTTTCGAAGAATATAGGTGGGCTCAGAGCTGGGCCAGGGTCAGGCATGCTGGTCTTAGGAACAACGGGACCTTCTTCTTCTTTCTCCATTCTCACCATGTGGAGTTGCAAGGCTGGAACTGAGACATGGGAGCAGAAACCCACTTCTGACTTCAGTACATCAGGAAATAAAGAGATGGGATTTTTGCCCAGTCCTGCTGCCATTTTATACTGTTCATAATCTCAGTGGCTGTGTGTACATGCATGGATGGCTACAGCAGTGGCTTCTGGCGGCTGCATCCACTTTGGCCTGCAGTCTGAACTTTAAAGGAGCTTAAAGGGGTGTTATGTATGCTTTACAGTCTTACATGATGATTTACAGCCATAGGAAAAGGTTTAGCGGGAGATGACTGCAGACTTGTGAAAGTGAGTGGTCCTGGGACATTGGAATTGGTGGTGATGGCACCACTCCTAAAGGAACCCTCTCTGGGCCTTGGGAAAATAAATTTAGGCTGGTGGCAAGTGCCCTTTTCCTGGACAAGTTTCTTGAACAGGTGGTTCCCAACCAGCTCCAGATATTGCTTGCTAGCTTGCTTGATTTAAAGCTTTAAATACTGTCCGACTACCAAAAGTCTCAATGATATTCTTGGATGAGACTGATTATCTTGATCTATTTCAGTAGAGGTGCACATCAGGTTTCAGCACAGAAACAGCCTTGGTGCCCCTGCATGATGAGCTATGTCAGGAGAAAGACAGTGGAGTGTGACCTTATTGATTTCCCTTGATTTCTCACCTGCTTTTGATACTATTGCCCATGGCATCCTTCTGAGTGATTGTCCCAGTTGGGAGTGGGAAGTATTGCATGGCAGTGTTTTTGCCCCTGCTGCAAAGATCAGGAATGTGCTCATGCTGCTTAGGGTGGGGTTACAACCTAAGAGTGCATAGCCAAGTTTCTCCAGGAGCCATCTTTGTCATTTAAGGCTCAGGTGGCCCCGGTGATATGGTGGGCCCAGGTTCACCTGTGTCTGGACAAGCATAACCAGGTTGCAGTTGTCTATAGCTTGGTAACCTCCAAGCTAGACTATTGCAATCCATTGCCATTTAGGACGGTTTAAGATAACAGCTTGTGCAAAATGCAGTTGCCAGATTGATAGCAGGATCCAGAAGCTCCAAAGAGAAGCAGTTGTAAACTGCTTGGAGGGTCCTGTGGGATTATTAGAGTGGTATAGAATTTTAATAATAAATCAATAACATATGACCTCACTTATGGCTACTTGCACTGGCTATCTGTATATTTCTGACACAGATTCAAAGGTGCTGATTTTGACCTATACACCTTGGCATGGACCTACCCATATGCTAAATTTATCATCTCCACTGAAGAAGGCTCAGCAGGTGCCAAGAAGGCCTTCTCAGTGTGGCCCTCAATTATAGAATAACCTTCTCAGTGTGGTCACCTGGCAACAACATTGTTATCTAACAACAACATTGTCATACCAGGTTAAGAAATTCCTCTTCTCCAGGCATTTGGTAGCTTGCAAGAATGTTTTAATCAGGGTATGCATTTTTCTTGGTGTTTAACATTGTTTTTAGATGTGTCTGTGTGTCTGTGTTGGCTGTTTATATGGATATAGTTTTTATAATATATTTTAAGGGTGTAATCTTTGTAGACAACCCAGAGAGATTTGGTTATTGTTATTACCATTACATGTTGTCAAGTCTGCTCTGAGTTTGTTTCTGTTTGCAAATAATGTGAGGAAGTCCTTGTTACAATCTTGAACACATAAGCAATCAGGAGTGGGTTTTTAAAAGAAATAGTTTCAAATTCTGAGTTTGTCATTCCATTCAAATATGTGTAGTTTTTGAAAACTCACAGCTTGAAATGCCTTATCCATCTGTTTATAAACGCACTTCCATAAAACATAGATAGCATGCTGGCTTGGGACTGGTGAGTGTGGCAGGATTTCCCCCGCTGTCTAAAAATAAGGGAATATAAGCCCTTGGAGACACAGCAGACACTTCTTCAGAAACACGTTAAATTCAGGAAAAAATAATGAAAAATTAAAAGTGTGTCTGTGCTGAAATTTCCCATCCCACTTAACATTTTATTTCAGAAGTACAAAATGTTATTTCCTAGCCCAAGTTCCATGCTGGGCCTGCCTGTACTGACATCACTGGTGGGCACATGTGGTCATGTGGTTACTTTCAGGCATCAGTGCTTCTATCACATCTAAGCCTTGCAAGCTACATGTTTCCCCTGCATAAAGTCTGCACAGCATGTCCAGCAACTGGCAGAAGAAATGTCATGTAAAGCCCTATGCTCTATGGTAACGTCCCTTTTTGGAATGGCTTGTGCAATATGGAATCAGAAATACAGAAAAGTACTCTGTACCCTTAATTAGACAGATTAATTCCTTCTAATTTAGCTAAAATACACAATTTGGTAAAATGAACATTAGGCATGATAATATGCTCTGTGGCACCTGTATGTCTTTGCATTTTTATATTCCCACATTTTAGCATAAAAAATGAGCTACCCTAATGATGTCTTGGAAATCTGTTTTCAGCTCATTTATATGCAATCTCACTTAACCAAGAATTAATTTTTGTATGTTCCTTCTCAATTATGCATTTTGCTTTCTTCCTTTCTTTTTTAATTAATGGGTTTCCTCACCATTAGTCAGACTATCAGAGATGGAGCACTTGGTCACAGTATATTGCTTTTCTCTCCATATTTCTTTCTGAGATGGAATGCTTGCTATGCCAAATACCTGAACAGGAGAAGGTAAAGGCTAGGGCTGCCAGGATAACAAGATCTGTGAAAGAGAGATGTATATCTTTCAGTCAATTAAAAAAATGGAGACATATTCTGGAGAAATAACAAAACCAAATCAGCCATTGATTTTGTTCTTTTATACTGAGATACGATGAAGACTAATATGAACTGGATGTTTTATCTTCATGGTCTTATAATAAATCAAGGCTGAGAAAAGTTTGTTTCCCAAAAAAATGTTCATTGTGTTTGGTCCCTTGACTCCTTTGGAAGACATTTTTGACTGTTAAGCTTCTGGCTAATTTAATATTATTGGTGCTGAGCAAGTGCTGGAGGCTGTTTGGCATTCAGCAAACTGAAGAAGCGCTACTGTGACTCCAGCTTTAATCATTGAAATATGTAGCAAAATTAGCTGCAGAGGGTTTGAAACAAGACACCAAAAAAAAAAAAAAAGTAGTGATTTGAATTAAAGTATCCACACTGAATCTGGAATGCTTCTTACTGAGGGACAGACATTTCTTCAGCTCTTGTTTGCTGATGAACAGTACTACACTTCACTTCTTCATCAGCCTGAAAGTCTTGAAAATATGAGGAGACAATCCTACGCAGCTGCCTAGAAAGGGGAAAACACTTTAGGTGCAGCAATAGTAAATGGAAGAAGCATTCCCTTGCTGCCTTGGTGAATGAATATGTACAGTGCTAGGACCATCTCAGAACTAGAATGGTTCTGACTGTGTTCTCTAATGATTTGTAGAAGCTGCAGCTTGAGGCCAAGATTATTCCTGCTATGACAACTGTGTGAATAGCTGTAGCCTCTTGATTCTTGGGGACATTTATGGAAAGAATAGGTTCCAAAGATAAATTAAATCAAACCACTGTACCACTGGTAAAGGTACAGAGAGAACCTTTTCTGAGAAAGCCCTCTTCTAAGAAAAGTTGTACAAGCAAGAAAAGTGTGAGTTTATAAGCATGTAAAATGTTATCCAGGCAATAAAATGATTTATATTGGTTTTGGCTTCTTGTGCTGGAAAACTGATGAATACATGTAATTCTTCTGTCCTGCCAAATTGTCAAGAACAATAGTTTATGGCAAAAGTTCTGAGATATTCAGAATTAGTATTATTTAGAAATGCGTAGGGCTTAGCCTAGTTACTGCGCAGGGTTAGCAGGACAGGGTTAGGCCTGCCCGTCCTGCTCTTCAGTGTTCCTCTTCTAGCAGCAAATTCATAAAAGGCTTGGATCTAATATTTCTTATTGTGCCATGTAAGCTGTTCAGCCAAGACTTATACATATCCTTCCAGAATAGCAACATTTCTGAAGTATTAGTATAAGCCTAACACATTTTCCATCTAATTGAGTTCTTGGCATTTAGGCAGTACATATATTGGTGAAGGTAAATTTTTAATGGCTTGTGCAAGGCTTGCAGCGGTACTTCACGCAGTGCAACTCATACAGTCCATTGATAAGGGTGATATTTTCACTGCTCTAAGCATTTCCACTGGACTAAATCTTTGTTCCCATGCTGTTCTGCTTATATGTTCCTCTGAGATGCCATCATGAAGAGACATAATGACACCATCACCAGTTGGAGTGATGGTGTGCAAGTTTATTTTTCTGTCTTACATGACCCCAGGGGAGCAATTTCTGCTTTGATTAGGTGCTTGCTTGATGTCCAGTCTCAGGTACTTGAAAATGTCCTGTAGTTAAATTCTAAGGAAACAGAGATTATTCTTGTTGACCCCTGCTGCCTTCTGAATGACATTCTAGTTTCTGCGGTTCCTTTTGATGACAGAATTGTAGAGCTTGCTATTGGATTTTGGAACCATTAGGCTGTTAATGTTCTCCCTTTGCTTCATGTTCTTTTCTTTTTGCCGCTGCATCTATCCTGAATGTTTTAGGATTAGATTGCTGTCACTCATATGAAGAAGATATGTGCATAGGGAGATAGACCATTGGTTCATCTGGCTAAGTACTGTCAACAATCTCCAGGCTTTCAGATAGGATAGCTTTACCTGGAAAAGCTGGAAATTGAAACTGGGACCTTCTCTATGCAAAGCATGTGCTCTACCACTGAAATATACACACCCGTCTATGTCCTTAGGTGAATGCTCTTAGCATGTGCTACACAATCCAGTGCATACATTCTTAAAGGAAATCTTGCTGTATTCCATGGGGCTTACTACTCAGCTGCATTGCACCCAAAATATCCATGGATATGCATAACAAGTCCTTCTTTGCACAGTATTTGTGCAACTATTTTGTTGTTATAAGCATAATTTTGTGATGGATAGCAATACCTCTGCTGCAATGTATGTGGAACAACTTCAGGCCTTCACACAATTACAGAGCTTCCAGCAAAGTCTGAACAATGCTAATCATGGACCTAAATGGTTCAGCAGATTCACTTTCTTTGGTCAGATTAAATGACTAGGAAACTGAACTGATAAGATAATTTACCATCTGATTTCCAGATATTTTGGACTTCAACTCCCATTAGCCTGTGTCAATGGTTAGGAATGCTTGGAGTTGGAATCTGCAACATCTGTATGATCCCAGGTCGGGAAAGGATATATACGTCTTTATGCTTACCCAACCGTATTGAATAAAAGTGTGAATAAGAAAGCTATTGATGTGCAAATCTTCCCAAATAAAACTTAGATGAGAACTACTTATGTGTATTGAATGCTTTAACTATTAATTTTCATCTAGTCTACATCAAGAGATGAATTTGCTATCAGATTGGGTGAATATAAAGAAAAGCTAATTTGGCTATTTAGGGTCCATGTCATTTGAACATTTGTTCATTCATAAGTCTACTTCTGCTTTAATATGTAATTTTAAAATCTGCATAAAGGTTTGCATATATATATATGCATTTCAATATATATTTCTGCATATATTCCTCCTCAAAATGCACATTTTATACATATTTTCTTTCACAATACATATTTTTAAAATATTTTGATAAGTTTGAACTGCTAAGGAGATTTGGAGACAGATAGCTAAATTGCAATCTGCATAGTAGCCCAAGGAAAGCAGATGAGGTCAATTCATATTAGAATTGGCAAAGATTCAACTCCTCAAGCATTCCTTAAGCACCTATAGCACATATATGTGTCTGATATAGAATGCCTCCTTTGGCTTTCCTTGTGGCACATCCCTTGTCTAGAGTTCTGACTCAAGGCACCCTGCAGCCTAAATACATTCTTGCTTGACCACCTCGTTCCACTTTTAGTAAGCTCTTCTATAGGTACAGCTTAGAAATTATAATGATCTCTGTGCATAACATAAATGAAGCAGTCAATGGAACTTGCCCTGTTATTTCTAAATAGCTTGCTCAGGGATCTTCCACATGAAAATTATATTCTTTAATAATTGAAAATAGGATAGCAAGAGCACTTATTATCTTTATTAATGCTTTTATGAGATAAAACAGATTTGTTTCAAGTCATTTCCACTTTCTGGAGGCCTTGCATTAAAAGACCAAGCCAGCACAGAGATGAAATTCTGAGCATGCTAGTATATAATCAATTATGATGCTATAATTAATAAGATAATATTGCCTGTATTTATCCTTATTAAAATACTATCAGACTAAGGATCATTGAAGTTCAGTTTTACTCTTACATTTTAATTAATTTGTCAATGAAAGCAATCTTGCATGGATAACAGGCTTGCTCGGTGAAATTCATCAACAGTGTGTACACACACTATTGCACATATTAAGGGTCTGTTCCCACAGCATAATTTCCTTGTGCCAAGTTGATTCCTACAGGGACCCTTATGCAGACTGGGCAGAAGAAAACGCTACAGGCCAACCATCTCAAATCCTTTTAACTTATAATATTCAAGATTTCTTTCAAATCTAGAAATGAACACAACCCATGTAGTACAATCCTATTTAAATTAACATGGAGGTAAGTCATATTGGATTCAGTGAGGATTCTTTCCAGGTAAATGTGCAAAGATTTGCAAGCATAACTCTTGTAAAGGCTAGAACTGAACTGAGATAAGGATCTAAAGTGTCGGGGACAAAGATATGGTTGATAATATAATATTGTACAATATGTGATGCTATGTCATGGAGATATTTTGTGTGCTTGGAAATTCTGATGTGTAGTTGAATTGCTTGACCCTATTCTACAGTGCATTTGATTTTGAAAATTTACAGAAAAAAAATATATTGTGTGGATGAGCCTTATGCTGATTTTAGGGAGAATGCAACATTACCAGTGTCCAAATCAGACCCACCACCAGAGCAATAGGAAGCTTGCTTGTCCTGAAGCATTTAGAAATGGCCAAAATGCTTATTTCTGGAACAGGGCAGCTCCACTGACTTCGCAGCTGACTAGAAATGACTGTTTGGGCTTGTGTCCACAATTGCTCTGGGTAACACTGACACATGATAACCCACACTTAAGAGTTGAGTATGGCTTGCAATTAACTGTGGATTGTTCTTAAAATGCTTGTTATGTTGTCTGAACCCACTTATGCTTACAAACCATGGCTTGTTATTCATGATCAACCACAAATAACACACCATGGTTTGTTTTCATAGGTTATCCACAGGGGACCAAGAAATGGGGGTGAATGTGGGAATCAGCCGAGAAATGGGTATGAATGGGGGAATCAGGGCTACTCCCAACCAGGCACTGCAGCCCCACTGATTTTGCCCCTTCCCACTGTGAGTGTGAGGGGCTTTTCTCCTGCACACACTCAGGTTACAGAAAAGTTTTTCAGTGTCCTGTGCATAGGTGCCATCATAATCTCCTAACCGATCCCCAGTTTCTGATCCAAAACTACCAAACAAGAACAGGAGTAGGCTGCCTCATTTACATGTCGAGAATATGAAACACTTTGCATATTTAAAATATGCAGCTTGGCAATGCTGGAGTTATGGCACTTTTTCTGTTGAAAAATACAGAGAATTGCACCTAAATAACTAACGATTTCCTGCCCTTCCATGTCACCCTCAAATAAGCTGCCTGAGGGTCTAATTATATTAATTATGAAGCATGCAGTTGATCCTTCCCTTGCTTTTTATTCACGAGTAAGTCTATGTGGCCACAGTTCAACCAACAGAATATTCTTTTTCTTTTTTTTAACTTACCTTATTATAGGGTCTCCATTGGCTTCAGTGCTGCTTGCTGAAAAATCTGTTCACCTGAAGAGAGGTGAAGAAGTTTTAATGCTCCACTCCCTGTGTGTTGGGACACTTAATTTTCAGTAAGAAAGGACTGCCCCTTACTACACAATTAATGCAATGCATGGTTTGACCCAAAAAGAATTGCTGTACGGTGTTTGTGTATGTGATTTTTTTTTGTTCTTATTTGCGTGCATATGGCTTTGTAGAAGAGAGAGGCATCACTTTCTACTTTCTACAAATGCCCTCTGTGAAAAAAAAGATGGCCTCATCTTTCTCTGAGTCCTCTGGCAACATGCGGAGCATTTTAGAGTGAGGGCAAGAGCCTAATTTCTGCTTACACCCAATTTCAGAGAAGTTGTGAAAGGGAACAGATTTTTGCTTACTTCTCCAGGGATTTTTTCAGAAGGCAGAAAGCATTTCTCATAGGAGAGGTGGCTGAAACTCATTGACTGAGCAAAGTGTCCTTTCTTCAGTTGCTCACAGCTTTAAACAGGGCTGAGAATGACTCCTCCTGGCATTTGCTGCTGCTGCTTCCAGTCAGTGCAGGCAATACTGGGGTATATGGGCCTATGGTCTGACTTGGTATTAGGGAGCTTAATATGGCCATGCATTCGCTGCTTCTGTAAAGACAGTTGGAAGAGAGACAGACTCTGCCCTTCCTTTGTGCAATCTGTAGAGAATTCGGATTACTGTGAAAGATGGGGATTTACCAGTACGGAGGTTAAGATTTGCTAACATCACCCTGGCATTTGCTATGAACTATGAAACGCTGACTATTTATAATACTCATGAAGCCCTACTGACTTGTGTTTATTCTGTTTTTTTTTTTTTTGCTTTCCCCTGCAGCATGTCACTTTTCTTGTTTGAGCAATTTAAATGATTTGCTCTACAGCCACATTTATGTAATGCACCTGCTCTCTGCTTGAGGCATACAATAGCCTGCAGTGCATTTGTGGATCTAGGAGTGGTAATGGTAGACCTTTGAGTAAGGAATGTGTACCAGTTGATTTTTGGTCCCATGATGTTTGCATTTTGTTTAGCAGCAGGATAGAGTCCAGATGAGAGTAGCATTTGAAATGCAAGATGCTACTTAACAATGTCCTGGAAAGATGTTTTCAGAATGACTAATGGCTCTTTTAACTACTTGCAACAAAGAAGGATGAATTCTCCACCCTTCTTCCTTGTTGGTATTCATGCTGGCAGATGGGCCACCATGTTTTAATAATCTGCCCTGAGGTTGTTCCAGATGTTGCAAAGATAGATGAATTCATGTGAAAGTAAATTCAAACATAGATATTGTAAAACATTTAGACTGTTATAGATTATATGGGTAGAAGTTTACTTATAATAATTTGTGTTCTTATTGTATGTACATTTGTATTCTGCACAATCCATAACATCCTGCCATCAGCTTTGCTGGCTACTGGAGTAGTCTCTTGCATGCCCAACTCCTGGAGAGAGGCAGGCTGTAGAACTGACATGCCAGAGAGTGGAGCAGAGAAGGTCAGAGTGTAGATCCTTCTATTCTTCATTTGGCCTCTAGCTCAGCATTTACTGGCCATCCCATCCACTATGTCCTTGCTAATGCCAGCTCCAGGATTTGGAGGAACTTTGAGCAGAACACCCTTGGTGACTCTAGCTTCTCACTGCTGTCATCACCAGTTTCTCTTGCTCCCCATCACTGGCGCTGTTTGCTTGCTTGGCAGGCAGCAAACTAGTGCGCATGCGGGCAGTCATACCTACTCCCCCTCTCTGTGGAGCACAAGGAAAAACAGAGGAAGAAGTAGGCTGCAATGGTGAAGTAGCTACTCCAGGCATCTCTTGTCAATGGGCCCACTGCAAGAGGAAACTTATCAGTCTTTTCATTTTTGACTAGTGTTGGCTATAGTGCACATGTGGAGGTATGACTCTGTGAATAACACAAACCTCTGATTGCATCAAGAGCTTGGGAAGGGAGTACTAGCCAAAAATGTCCTGCTGTGCATGTCTACTCAGAAGTAAATCACACTGCTTTCAATGGCACTGATACCTGCTAAAGTCATCCAAAGACAGGGGATCTGAGGAACTGGCTGAAAATCTTTGACTAAGCTGGTCTACTCAGAAGTAAATCACATTTCTTTCAGTGATGTTTACTCCTGCAAAAGTCATCATGGGGAAGATGGTGGGACTGTTTTGCTTTTGGGGAAGGAGGTGTGAATTTTAAAGCCTCTGCTCCTTTGCACCACTGCACAATGGGTAAAAGCAACCAAGACCACTTCTTTTAAAGGGCCATTTCCCTGCATACCTGGTCTGCCCCCCTGCTCTTCCTCCTCATGCAGTTGTAATTGCATGTCACACAAGATTGCATTCCAGCATAGTGCAAGATGTGCAACATTGCTGCTTAACAAATGGAAGTTACTCCAGTGTAGATCCCCCATGCATGGGACTGCATTTTATTTTTAGTGCTGTGTTGCATTAGCAAACAAAGAAAATAGCTTTTTGTAAGCATTTAATTGAAACTAGTGAAACAGATGTGTATCAATATTTGCTAGAATTAGACATAGTTATTTTCATCATGCAGTAGACAGTAGCAAATTTATTTTAGAAATTGGTCTTTGAAAAAAGATTTGTTTTTCAATTTATTATGCTGTATTTCAGTTTTGCAAGGGCCACTATCTTAATCCAGAAACTGCTAGTTTAAGCATAACAAAAATCAGGCAGTTGTAACATAGGTTCTACACACATTCAGTAATAAAATCAATATTTTCCCCTAATGAAAGCAATTAACAGTGAGGCAGTAAAATATTAAATTGTATTTTTAAATGAAAAACCATGACAGTAGGGTATAAATAATGATAGCAAAGTGTAAATAATGATGGACTTAGATGTCCATGACAGGAGGTTTTCCATGTGATCAAGCAGGCTGAAGCAGAAATATGACCATTTCACATTATGAAAGCAGATGATGATGAGATAGAGAGATTAAATTTGGTATATTCACATGAGTGGATTTTGCTTGACAGCAGAGTTTGGAGGACTATGCTCAGAGCATAAATTGGATGGATGCAGAGAGCTAATGAATTTGTGTATCAGTAGCTACTGAACTGCATGTCATTAAATCTATTAACTTCATTCCTAGCTCCCCCATCAGGGAACTCAGGATAGCATACCCAGGGATGCTAGGTGGCCCCCAACCTAGGTACTGACCAGTTTCAACCTTTTACACCAACACAGTTGTGGTTGGTGACTCTGAGGTCAGTGGAGTGGAGTATTGATTCTGGGTTCCAGCCTGAAATTGAGAGGAACTATCCATGGTGCTGAACCCAGAATGGGTGTGCTACTCCACTGACATTGGAACTGCCAGCCACCACTGTACCAATGTGTCCTGTAAATGCTACCATAATGCCACCTGACCTTCCATCCATCCATCCCTCCATCATCATAAGTTGTTTTTCTGAAGAGTATTATTCAAAGTGACTTTTAATGTATGTTGGTGTTGTTACATTGCATTTCTATCCTACCTTTTTACTTGGGTGAGGAACCCAAGCTGGTTTACATTGCTCCATTTTATCCTCACAACAAGAACTCTGGGAGGCAGGTTAAGCTGAGAGTGTGTGACTGGTCCAAAGTCACCTAGTGAGTTCCATGGGTGACCAGCTCCCCCCGTTCCCAGTCCAGCACTCTAACCACCACATCACACTGGTACATGGCATATTCAGTGATAAGTTTGCAATCTATCTTAAGTATATCTTAAGTATTTAGTTTTCCAATTGCTAAACAAAGGCAAGGGGTTACGCTGCATGAGAGAAGGTGCCTGTGTATGTATTACAGAGAATAGATGAGGTATGTGTAGCTCAGAGTTACTGCTCAGTTCGAAATCCATGCTTTGTTCCAGGCCTCTCTTTGTAATACACAACTGAGCTGTCTTTAAAGTCAAGAGTAGCCCAGTATGCTTAAAAGCCAAGATGCTCATCATACAGATCTGACTCAATATGAAATCCTGTGGAGTCAGTTTACTTCCTGGATCTCAGCCGTCTGGGTCACAAAAATCAAAGCCAAAAAATGCAGGGTCCCTTCAATGCCATCCAATAGCTGCACAGCTGAAATAATTTACATAAATTATGTTCCACTATTATTAAAATGACAGTAATTTGAAGTGAAGGACATTCTTGATTTAATTATTCACCCTACTTCATAAATAGCTGGATTGTGTTCTTGGGATTTTATCAGTGGTGTAGGACACATTTATTATATTTTACTTTGCTGCTTTTGCCAAAGCATGCCACAGTTACAGTATGTAGTTACTCAATACCTTTAATGTAGGCAGGAATGCATTAGATTGGGGTGGAGGGTGGGTAATGTCCTGTTCTGCTTTGGTTTTACACAAGGTCAAAGTTCCTCAAGGAACTTAAGGCAAAACCCTTTCAGGTATTGGGGTTTATAATATGTAATGATGGGCAATGAAAGTTTCAGAGAATCTTCAGAAAAAGCTTCTTCTTGGATGTCTTGAAATTAAAGGCATTGAGTAGGAAGACAATGATGAGTCCTCCTCCTCCTCCTCCTCCTCCTCCTCCTCCTCCTCCTCCTCCTGTCTTGCATGACTATAACCTAAAAAAGTCAAGAAAACATGGCCTGGGAAACAGCAATACCTGCAGCAGATACCTCTACGTATGCTATTGAATGCTTGACTTGGGAAACTTTGTAAAATCTGATGTTGCCTGCTCTCTTTCTCCCCTAGGCTCTGGAGCACTGTTAACTTTGAGAACCTACCACTGGTTGGGAGCATTGTAGAAAATTTAAAATGGAGATGTATTGCAGAGTGACTTTGCTGTTAGTGCCAATGGCTGCCCACTGCAGTAAAAGCATATACTAACTTCAGGGGAAGGCTTATCTTCAGGACTGGGTTAAATTCCTTCTCTGAGCCTGCTTTGATCCCATTCATTGTCAATGTTCACTCCAGCTAACACAATGATCATTTTAAACAATGTGCATGCTAAATGTTTTTCAATTTCATTTCTAGTTTGGCTCTATGTCTAGGTGCTGAAGCATTTTGAATGGGATTAAAGAATTCTGGGCTCTCTGTATTCGATCCTTTGGACGAGAGAGAGAAAGAGAGAGAGAGAGAGAGACAGAGAGAGAGAGAGATGAAGATACAGGACAGGTGCCACAGAATGTTGGGTTGCTGATTGGAAGAATATACTGTACTTATTATTTGGTCAACAGTGCAGCCCTTTAAAGGAGAAAAGGAAACTTAATCAAAGCTCAGGGTGCAGAATTTGAGCATTATTAACCATCAATCTTAATAATATCTTAACTCCACTTTGTGCACAAATTTAATAATATGGATATTTTACAGTCTCTGGGAAGATTCACAAAACCAATTATAGAAATGTCAGAATTTCCATAGGAAGGTAACCTTCCTCTTAGCAGTGGCAAGGGAACAAAACAAACTGATAGTGATTAAAGTGTCACGATGTAATTGCATTTTCTTCCAAATAAACCATCACTTCCCAATAAATAATTAAAACAAGCGGTGTTCCTCAGGATGCAACAGTTCAGTAGCTATGATTAAAAAGTGCTAGCAGGCATTATTAGATTTTTTTATGATAAATTTTCTCCCATTGTCAATTTGTCAGATTTTATTACCTGGGTGTTCTTTTGGATTTTTAGTCTTTCGGGTTTAGCAGGAAAGAGTAACATTGTTCTTCTGCCAGAAACTGTGATGAAACCTATATCCCATATTAATTTCACAAGTAAACTTTAGATGTTCTCTGTTTCAAGGTCTGGCATAGACATCCAGACTTGAGAATTATAATTAATTTTACCAAAGCCACATGACAAAATATGGCCATCTGAGCCTTCTTGATTATCTCTTTTAGTGATCTCTCTCATTTACATTCTTGTGGTTTCATAGATTCATAAGTCTTGTAGAAAGTAGATCTCCAGATTTTTTGGCCTTCAGTTCCAATGATCATGCCTTGAAATGAACCTTTTAAAAAGTACAAACCTTTTAATTCAAGCATAAATGCCAAAAAACTCACATATGCATGACATATATCAAACACATAACAAGATTTTATAATTGTAATTTCAAGTGTATGCAAAGTGAGTACAGGGTATCACTATATAAACAACAAACAATGAGCTGTAATCTTAAACTACACATAAAAATATAACTACAATAGGTAGCGATAGAGGAGACTGGCTTCCATCTGACAATGTACAATTTCTTTGGAAGAATACAGAGGGGTGTATGGCATTATATCATGCCTTTGTTTTTTTGTATTATCTTTACACTGATTTATTTTGCTGGCATCTCACCTAGCCCATGTAGGTCATACCCCTGCTAAAGCGCAGGGTATTGAAATGTAGAGGTTCTCCAAAGGATGGCTGTCCACCTTCTACATTATGATGCCCAGTGAGGGAGAGTCAAATTCTGCATTTCCCAATCAGGGTCCCCAGAAATTTTGACCTATAACCATCACTCCTGCCAGTATGGCCAATGGTTAAAGTTATGGAAAAGTAGGCCAAAACCACTGGTAGGGCAGACACTGACAGAAGCTGCTCTAGGCCATTTGGGTCCATTGTGGTACTGCTCTTACAGTTAGTCTGGTTCTGCTAATATTCATTTGAAATGTGCCCTCCTGCACTTGGGTGAATTGTACTATATATGACATCATCTGCATGGAAGGTTTTTTTTAAAACCATCTCAAGGTAGAAGTAAACCCTGAAAACTGGAAAAAACAGCAATGATGGAAAGAAAGGGAGAGATGAGGTTCAGTGGGTAGGAAATACAATCTGAAATGTTAAAAGGATTAGGTCAGTGGCAATGAGGAATGGAATGGATTGTAAAGCCACTCAGCTGTGGCATCCAGTTCTTCAATAGAGAGGTTTAATTCGTCCTCTTTCCTTTCAAGCTTCAGGCAAGTCACTAAGAGCTTTTTATTTTGCTGAGCTTTAATATGGATTAAAAGTTCTCTCTGTATGCTGAAATAGTTTATCCTGCTCTTGGTTTCAAGGTATAGAATTAGGATGGTTTTTATTGTGTTTTATGCATATATCTCTATAGTTAAGGGCAGAATCCAATGCTCTCTGTGCTCAATGCATATAAGACTCCAAACTTGGAGACCTATGTGCATCCAATGCATGACACAAGGCATTTCCACACTGCTGCCCCATTCCTGACCTCATGCTTTGCATTTCATGTAGACAGCTGTTTTTGGCCATCTAGATGAATTGCTACAGAAGGGGAGGAATGGAGGCTGGGCACTATTTGGAGACAGAATAAGCTGTCAGCCACACCATTCTCTTCTAGCAAATCGCTTTTCCTCTCTTCAAAAGCTTATTTCCAGCCCTGGGGAGGCAGCCAGTGCATTCCTTTCCATAATAGCTATCAGTGGGGCAGGGCAGGGGCTCAGAATGCAGAGTCACAGCTCGAAGGTTGCAGAACCTCAGGGCCCGGTGCCAAATAATCTCATGTTTCCCCAGATAATTTTAGGAGCCCATTGGGCCGAGCCATCTGTCACTTTGGGTTTATTTTATAAATGAAAGTGGGGAATAAAATGCTTTAATAAATAGAAAGATGATAGATTGGTATTCCCAACATTATGAAGCGTGCATGTTCAGCCTGTTTTCAATTTCTGTCCTAAGGCTTGCAAGATAGGATTAAATGGCTGAACGTTTAGCAATGAAATTATGACAGAACAAGGAATGCAAAAATTATACCTCCGCAACATATGTCCCTTTCCCCTCTAGTTTCACAGTCTGTAAGAACTCAAGGTCTTCCAGTGCATTAACACACTGAATCTATTTTTGGAGAGTGGGGGGCGGGGGCATGCATTTTCAGTGAAGATAAACTTGTTTGTTTACAATATTATTATATGGACATTTTGTCAGCATTTTCTATGTTTGAAGGTAACATTTGAGATGCTTTTTAGAAAACATATATTTGTCTTCCGATGATGGAGCAGTTTGTCTTTTCCTTGCTGAAACAACAGGGCCCTTAAAGTTAATTGGGAAGGTAATATCTGATTCTGTAGTTAAATACAAAGGCAGAACTAGAAATATATTTTTCATGGGATTTTTGTTTTCCTCCTCTTAAAGTGTGTCTTTTCCACTTTTTCCCTGACAGTCTTTTTTGTAGCTTAAAAGTTAAACATGAAACTTGCATTGGTTTTCAAGGAATTTGCTCTGTGAAGGACATCATATACTGTACATGTGTTCTAAGAAAGCTATTTTAGGTAGGGCTCGGCCGAACTTCCTCTTGCCTTTCTCTATTCTGTTTGTGAGAAAGAAGCAATTCAAAGAGTCATCAGCTCTCCAAAATGTAACCAAATATTTTTTTTTGCAGGGGTGGGCTTACCTTTCAGCATTTATATTTCTTCTTGATACTATACAATAAAAAATAAAATAAAAAATAAAAAAATAGTTTTTTCCCTCCAGGGCAAAAGAGAGAATGTGTGGCCATTATTTTCTCTCAGAATGCCTTCTTCAAGCAACACTGCATTGTGCAGGAAGAACAGTAAAGGTGGTGGGCTCCCGAGCAATCTTCTTCTCCCTCTCGTCACAGAGGCCTTTGATTCCTCAGTGCCACTGGTTTTCAAATACTTGGCAAGCATCTTTTGAACTGCCCTTGTAACCAATGCCTGCATCTTTCATAAGTCACACAGTCCAGTTACACATGCATTGCATAGTGATACATTGCCAGTTATGTGGCTGTCTCTTTATCCTCTGTTCTGTGCAGGAAATGAATTGCTTTTTTTAAGCATCTCTTTTTGTGGTGCTTAGATCCAAGCAAGCAAGCAAAACAGATGCAGGTGATCAGTAGTCATGGCATATAATATAAATACTGATTCTCCCTCTTTTATGTCTTGTATTTAATGTAATAGAACACTAACATCTGCTGTTCTGAGTGTCACAGATCTGTTCTTTTTAGTGTAAAGGTTTGGAGCACTTTGATAGTGCCCTAAGAATAGAACACATACCAGTTACCAAGGCTCAGCTCTTTAATCTGATGCATTATGGGAGGGTGAGACACAGGCTGGCACTTTCCCCCTTTGATAATTGACATCACTGGTCAATTACAATGCAATTTTATTTATGGAATTATCATTTATGCAAATTGTTTTAAAAATTGTTGAAGTGAAGCATACTGACTGCCAGCTGTTGTGCAACTGCAGACTAGCAGGCATCTGAAGGCTATGATATCCAACCTGTTGACATGAATGATGTTGAAAAAGTTCAAAGAGATTTCCAGAGAAGAAAATGAATCAAAAAGAGCTTTCCAGAGAAGAAAATGAGCAGTAAACCAGTTGACTTGGTAATGTTACTCTGACAAAGCTTTGAAAATTACAGTTTTGTAAAATAGCTGAGAATTATTTTACAGGGAACTATCACATTCATAGAACTGCAATCCTCTAGGTTCTTCAGACAGAAGCCATGCATGCTAAACTGGCCGCATGAGAAGGTGAAGAGTGAGTCAGACTACCAGTGCTTCTCATCTAATACTATGACGGGCAGGGGTCCAAAATTTTACTGAACACTTCACTCTTGCTCCTTTCTAAGGATGGCACATGCATCTCATCTCTAAAGACAGAATATTAAGCATGTCTAGACATACAATAACCTTACAGAACAGTTCCCATACAGCATTAGGATCTGATTGAAGGAGATGCAATTTATATTTGCTTATCTCCAATTCAATAGTCAATTCACTTTTCCTCCTCTCCCCCCACACCCCGGTTTTCTTTATAAGCTACACTTTCATTTAGAAAAGTTCCTCATTTGAGACATTTCCATACCTTTTCTATTTAGTCAGTGATTCTCAGGAGAGTTTGCAATGTATTAAAATCTAGAAAACATAATAAGCACTATCATACACAATTAATCAATCACAGAAAGAAATAAAAATCAAATAAATAAGAAAATATATAAAAGCAGAGAAATGATCTAATAGAAATAGTTATAAAATTGATGGAGTCAAAGCAGGTTTAACAAAACTAATAGCCCCAGTGTCATATGAAACAAATAAACTAAAAATGATAATGATAGTCCTGGATTTCTTATGTCTGAACTTACACACTATATTTTCTCACCCATCTTCATGCCCTACAATGTTCATTGTATGAACTTTCAGTTCTGGTTAAGTGCTGTTCATCTAACCAATGCTATTATTCTGTATCAAAGGCTCATAGTAAGAAATCTTTGATATTTTGCCATCAATATTGTTTTGATATAAGTGTTGATTTGGGTTCTGCTAATTTCCTTTGGTTTAGGTATGTAGGCCCAAGATCCAAAAACACATGTCAGTTGTATACACACATATAACATGTATGTATGTATGTGTACGTAAGCGATTCAGGACACACGGCACTGCTAAAGTCCCAGAGAATGATCTTTCTCAGTCTTGTTAAGTGCGATGCTTTTACCCAGAGATGCTGGGAATTGATAATGGGAGCTTTTATATGCAAAGCATGTGCTCTGTCTCTGAACTATGCCTGTTTCCCTGGTGTACAGCCCTCAAGTAGACAAGCTTCAAAATCACTCTAGTAGAAGCACAGGGGAAAATAAATAGCCCTGCGCTGCTATCGCAGCTATTTTTTTTTCCTGGTGCAGTAACAAAGGCAAAACAACTAACCTTGAAATATGTCTCTTAAAGCCAAGAGATCAAGATGATTAACCCTTTCTTTCGTGATCTGAAAACCGTAATCTTATATCCTAATTCCTTTGTTGCTTTTCTCTGTATCTGATTACGTGAGGGCACTGCTGTAGTCCTGTGCTTACTTCTAAATGTGTGGCTTGGATTGCTTGCTAATTTTTGTCTCATAATGAAAGCTGGCAACTGCTCATTTTATTGCTAGCAGGGCTTAGCCATAATAGTTTAATCGGCTGAGTAAAATGAAGGAGCTTCAGTTGTGTGAACTTCACAGAGAGTAAAGCTAATGATCTGTAAGTTACTCCTGGCCTCGAAATCTATACATCTGCACCATGGTTTTAAATTTCTTATCCACTTATCTTCTGAAAATCAAAATAGAAAAGACATGATGACAAAAATCAAGTATTCCTGTAAGAGGATGGGCTCAAAGCCAAACCGTTACATTATTGGAAATCTGTAAGTGTCATAGTATTTGCGTTATTATACTCAATGAATAGGTTCTGAAAGACCACAGGAATGCTTTTTACATTTAAGAGATAAAAGTGAAGCATCCTTGTTGCTGCAGAGCCAAAACAGCAAGAAGTAGAGAGTAAAGTGCTTCTAATACTTTTGAGCATTTCCGGAGAGGAAGAGTTGGCCTATGAATATATAAAAGAGCAGCTGGAGACACCTGGAGTGATGGAATTTACATTTTGTACACTAAATTCCAAAGGCAGGAACTGTAACAAAGCAAAGCAACACTTGAATGCTTGAAAGAGACTTGGATGCTGGAAAAACTGGCCCAAAGACTAATTTTCCAGTGCATTTCAGTCAACATGGCTATGTCAGCAAAGCAAACCTCCCATCTTAAGAGCGGTAATGCACAATGCAGCAGCAGCAGCAGCAGCAGCAGCAGCAGCAGCAGCATGCACAATATGTATCTTGCACTGATACCAACAGAAAAAAGCAGAAAATTGGGGACCCAGAAGATAAATTTCTCAAAGCAGCACAAGGGTGAGGGTGGAAGATTGGGGAAAAACAAAGCAAGAAGCAATGCTGTAGAAATGGGCCTGAATGCTTCACAGGAGTGGGTCTATCACTCCTAGGGTGCCTAGAAAGTGTATTATTTCAATTATCTCCTTCCTCTTTAGGGAGGGAGTATTCATCAGAAAGCTCATCCACAATAGAAATCTATTAATCAAATCATTGCGCTTTTTACTCGCAGAGTTGATTCATGAGGGACAAGTGAAGCACACAAAGATAGTAGAGGATGCTGTTTATCATTACTCATCTGGCCAAGTGAAGAAGTGTAGTGGAGAAAAAGTCATAACTATAAGCCGTCCTCCACATATTACATTCATAAAACATAGCACATGATGGTTGCGGCTACACCACTAGCCCTGTCTTCCAGAGTCACATGCTTGGACTAGCCCTTCCCCATTGTCCATGTGTAGAGCATAAGCATTTGAACAGCATCTCTGCATGAGCAACCATAGGGGCATTGTATTCAGTGTATGAGGTTGGGGGCAAGAATAATCTATCTTTAGGACTTTGGCAGGGTCTTACTTCCTGGTCATTGTGTGATACCTCTTTGTGCATAATACCAAAAACTATTACGCCCTTCAAGATCGGTATTGATAAGTTTACATTATAATATGTATGTTGTTGTTAGTCGCGAAGTCGTGTCCAACGCATTGCGACCCCATGGACAACATTCCTCCAGGCCTTCCTGTCCTCCACCTCCCCCGGAGTCCACTTAAGCTCACACCGACTGCTTCAGTGACTCCATCCGGCCACCTCATCCTCTGCCATCCCCGTCTTCTTTTGCCATCTATTGTTCCCAGCATTCGATTCTTCTCCAGGGAGTCCTTCCTTCTCATTAGGTGGCCAAAGTATTTGAGTTTCATCTTTACTATCTGGCCTTCTAAAGAGCAGTCAGGGTTGATCTCCTCTAGGACTGACTGGTTTGATTGCCTTGCGGTCCAAGGGACTCACAGGAGTCTCCTCCAGCACCACAATTCAAAGGCCTCAATCCTTTTGCGCTCAGCCTTATGCATAATGCAACAGATATGCAGCCCTAGGCCTTATTGACAAATTAAAATAATGAGATTGCCAGACCAAGAACATAGCCTGAGAACTCAGATGTGAAATTGCTGAACCTATAACAAAAATGTGTAATTTGTCTCAAAAATATGCAATTTCAGAATGGCTGTCTGAGCATCAAGGCCTGTGTTTGTGGGTTGTACATGATCGGGAACCTACACAACAAAATCTAGCGTACAACATGTGAAGGCAGCTATAATTTTAAGGATTATGATCTATGTTCCTGAAAATGTGTCTCAGAGGTATGTATTCAATATCTGGAAGTTCCTCTGCTGAAGAATGTTAATACAATGGTCAAATAAGCAATTCAGTGTTCTTACAACAACATGTTTCCGAATTCCTATTCGTCTCAACTAAGTAGGAGTTAGGAGTTAAACAGCTCTATCAGATTGAAGTAGGAGTAGGAATTAAACAGTAGAAGTTGAACAAGTAGGTGTTAAACAGCTCTATCAGATTGAAATCATTCTTCGGAACCATTGTGCCAATAGGGCCTTCTTATCCAAGACCTAACCCATCTAGTCGCACTCAGCACTTTCAAGAAAAGGTTGAAATTCTAAGATAAGATCTTTCCTATTTACTGGAGGTCTGTCCCTCCACCCTGAATTCATACTTAGGTTTCTAGCACATTTCTTAACTTTCATGATTCCATATATGCTGTCTCACCCAAAGAGAGAATCAAATGTGTGCAACAGAATTAAGCGAGATCAGATTCCTGCTACATTTTTGAGCATTAATTAAGCAGTTTTATCTACTTGTGTTCTGGACAGTGAATTTTATCTGTTTGTACTTTGTGCTCAGTGGAAGAAATTCATCTTCAAAAGCTTGCCATACAGGGCCCAATGTCGTAGCTGAAAGAAATGGATCTACATATGAATCATACGCATATTGATTTGAAAGTTTGAACTACACAGGTGCACTCCTAGGAGTTGCGTCTGTGCAAAGAGATATGAGGGAAATATAATAATATATTTATAATGAATACATAACAGCAGCAAATATGCATACTGCTATTTCTATATTATATTTTATTGTACTTCAGTGAAAATAAAACTGGAAAATCATGTATGCCTTTTACGTGTAAAAGGAAACAGGACCATCAGAAGCAACTGCATTAGAAGACAAATAAGTAACATTTGACTAAAACTAGCATCAGATTTAGGTTCATAATGGCTCTTGTGGACATAATTTTCTTCTCACTGAGAAAGAAAATATTTTTGTTCATCCTTTTCCCTTTTTCCTACTGTCATTTATGTCAACCATCCTGTGCTTGGTAGTGCTTCCTTTCTTGGGGGTGAAAAAGAACTATAGATGGATGTGAGAATGATTTCCACGTGGGAGTGATTGCCCAGCTGCAGAAGAATCAACCAGGAACTGACATGTCTCTCAGCTCCTTAAGGGTATGGTCAAAACTGCAAATCTTTCTTTTCAAACCTATTGTCTTTTTCTATATTTCCTGACAGTTAAGGAGAAATGCACATAGCTTTATGTCTCAATTAAACAAGATAAGCTTATAATTTGATGGAATTATATAGCAGGGATTTCTTTGTGCAGATTGATCTATAACTTCATCTCATTCATCCTTCCTATAGAAATATGGGATAAGTCATACTGATGGAAATGAGGGGCAACCTCACATGTTGCAGAGTCCATAGGCAGACTATGAACTCTGCCTCCCTGTGGTGGCCTTGTCAATTTCAGCCATAACATCTGAAGTACCATGTCAACTGGCATATGTTGCATCGTGTGCTTACCATGTGGAATGAGACATGAAGGGAAGACTCACTGTGATAACAGTGTTCTATTTTATGTGCACTACTTGGAGCTGTTATCACTGACAAGGAAGGAAATGCATACACCTTCCTTTTCCAGGACAGTTAGCTACCAATCCTTTGCTTGAACAAAGCAGGTAAAGTGGCAACACAGGATAGCATTTCATTCATGTAACTATATATGGTTACATATACATGGTAGATAGACTCTTTATTGCTACTGATAACAATTCAAGCACGCTAGTGGAACAGATGAAATGGGGGTGAATTCTTGGGGGAAGGTGGATGTAACAGAAAATGAGCACGTACGCCAACTCCTATACCCTTTCAAGCTATATGTCATGACCTCATTGCACCTAGCATAAAGAATTCTCCCCACCAACTTCAGTGGGAAGCAAAAAATAAAAATAGTTTCTCCCATGCTGTTGTCCACTTCTGGTGGAGCACAAGATATGGTGAAACTCAGCACCACATCTCAATATACTACCAGTGGCATATACTGTAAATCCCATACAGAGAGACCACAACTCAGTATGGGCTAAATCTCTCTAGCTTCATTTTGCACACAAGGAGGAACTTCATCAACGGGAAGCTTTCCCTTTCTTTCGAAAAGGAGAACTCTGTCAATATAGCCTATATCCAAGAATAACCATGGGAACTTGTGCACATTACATGGGAACTTACATATGCTCAGAACCTTAAAAGCAGCATAGTTCCAACAGCTGGGCGTATTGGGACAGTACACCTTACACAGATAAACAAACAGGAATCAGCACATTTTCATCAAGACTTTACTAATGGATCACTTTCCCTCTCTACCCTTTGCCATGTACTTTGCCATGTGTGAACACTGTTTTGTCCAAATAGCCTTGTTCTAACACTCCTCCTCCTCTCAACAGCAGAGATTGCTATCTCTCCCACACAGGGAGTAGTTTTATTCCCAGCTGCCTCACATATGATGTTAGAGGGCACTAGTAGAGTTTTTACGGATGCATGGGCCTAGTTCCATTGTTATGCCAAGGTTGTTTTTTCCAGTTTTCCCCTCCCCTGACAGTTGAGGAAACATTGAATATGGCCACTATTCTGCAGGGGCACCAGCAGTGTACCTCCAGTGCCAACATCATATGAATGCAGGATTAATGTGTAAGGCAAATTACACATTGTACTAATGCAGAATAATATCAGATTGCAATTTAATTAGTTCCTTCTGTAGAATTGTCTCAGATGAAATGTATGAAGCAACTCAACTATGAGGAACCTTTACATATATCCCTAAAAATTCTTAATGCTTTTGTTAATGGATTTAATTTTTTCTTCAGTGTCTAAAGAGACCTGTTTTGGGCATTTGGATAGTATTAAATTTAATTAATTAATTAAGCTGCAATTCTATACACATTTATTATGGAGTAAAACCCACTGATCTAAGTGGAAATTTACTTCTGAGGTGACTTGCCTAGGATTTCACAGTAAATTGTATGTAGATATGTACAAAAAATTAATACTGTGGATGCTCTACTATGGTTAATATAAATGTATGCTAATTTTCCTCACTAAGCTCTGAATAAAATGATGAAAGACTCTCCAATTCTGAGTAATAGAAATTGGTCACTTGCTGTACTTAACTGAAATGTGCACAACCTGATTTGGGGAAGCTATGCATTGAATAACTATAGGAAAGGTATAACTCAAGTGTAGAGACTAAGAGTCTTCTGTTTTTGGACTGTTGCAATGTGTTGAATGACTACATATTACAATCAATATTGCTGTGTTAATTTTAATGATGAGCTCAACAACACAGTACTTGTTCCCCCTCGCTCTCTGAGTTATGGCATGTGTGTCCATATATATGGTACAGTGGCTGAATCATAGCTTTTCCCAGCTATATGTGTAGGTATAGACATATAGCTCAATGCACAATGGGAAGGAAAGTCTGACTTATGTCACCTTACTGGTCTTAATATCTAACTGGCACATATGAACACGGAATCCAATGTAAGTACAGGAATTTATCCTAAAACTAATGACCATAGGCTTGATGACCGGTGCAGGGAGATAAAGCGGGTCTGTAGAAGGAACAGAAAGTTCTCAGAACAGGAAAGGGGTGATGGATTCTCTTTTACAGAAGACAGATCTCTATTTGAAGGGCTGAAAGAGGACTGCCTTTATTTAGAAGGAATCCTTTATTTGAGAGAGCTCCAGTTGAAAGGTAAAGAATAATTGGAAGGAATAGCTGGTCTTGAAACTGTCCATCAACAGCACTGAACAGCAGTCTAATTAAGGTGTACAGGTCATTTTCCACACTCCAGTGAGACATACTGAATTCTATTTAAATTAAAATAATTATTTTTAAACTTTATACATATATATCAGCCTATATAAATATAAACATATAGATAGGTGCCCTTGTTTTCTTTTTTCTTTCATAGAATCATAGCATAGTAGAGTTGGAAGGAGCCAAGAAGGCCACCAGGTTCAACCCTCTACTGTTGCAGGACATCAGTTTATACCATCCCACTCAGATGGCTGACCAGTTTCTTTTTGAATGTCTCTAGTGTGGGAAAGCCCATGACTTCTCTAGGCAACTGGTTTCACTATCATATGGTTTCACTATCATATTGTTCTGACCGTTAAAAAGCTTCCTGTTATCTAGCCTGAATCTGGCTTGTTGCAACTTGAGTTGATTATTCTTTGTCCTACGCTCTGGTATGAGTGAAAAGAGATCTTGGGACAGCCTTTGAGGTACTTATAAATTAAAATAATCCCCCCCTTTTGCTGATCTGTGTGCTTTTTTGGATAATTCACAATTGGCTACCCATTTCTTCATTTTACTCATTTCATTTCTATACCAGCCAAACTTCTCTAGATGATTTACAGCAGTGCCTAAAATAAGGTCATAATATAATGAAACAGCCATATTTTTCACAATACAGAATTTAAAAACAGTTAAAGATATTTAAAAAATAGTTAGCAGCAAAATTAAATTTTTAATACAGAACAGACCTGTTAAAAACACCAAAATTGGGTATCCCCATCAAGCCATTAAATAATTGTAGGCATCTTTAACTTCTTCGTCACAAAAAGAGTGAGCATATTGGTGCCAGGATAACTTCTGTGGAGAGATCATTCTATTGAGAAGGCATTCTGCCTTGTGGCTTTCAGTCTGCCCCAGAAGTGGAACTCAGAGGAAGCCCTGAAGGTTAGTGGCAGTGGCCAAGTAGATAAGACATGCAAGCTCTTTCTGTTTCAGCCTCAACATATACCCAGTTTATGGGCCCACATTCATAACTCTTGGACACATTATTTTAATAAGGCATGATTAAAAATATTTCTTTGTCCAGTGACTATCAGAATACCATACATCTGTAATTGTTCCTTTGTAGCTTTTGTTTTGTCAATAAGAATTGTGGCAAAAATTGTTGGTATGCCCAAACTTTAGTGCAATAGAGGTTACTCCTGCTTCTTGATGAATTTAGAAAATATTTTCAATACATTTTAAGGCACAGGAAATTCTCCTGCATGATTTCCACTGATACGAATAGGAGATGTGCAGGAGATTGCCTATTTTGACCTTGGGTCTTTGACTTGCACATTATTTATTTGCTTTCATTTTCTAGAAAAAAGCAGAATGGAAAGAGCCTTTTGAATAAGTCATCTTCTAAAAGCAAAAACCTTCACATATTCCCGGTGCACCACTTTCCATGCTCTGTGAAGCAAGGCAGAGCAAATCAGTACACTCATTCAAAGAGGAAATTATTTCCTAAAATACCTTGAAAAACCTTGACTTAATCAGGAGCCCCCTTCTGTATGCATGTGCATCTGTGGCTTTAAAAAAAGCTGAAATGATCAAGCAACGTAGCTTTATTACACCTCCAGCGAAATCTCCAAGCATTTTTACAAATGAATATTTCAATATGCAAAAAAAGGCCTAATTATATCTGATGCAAAATGCATTGCACACTGTGTGATATTAGGTTGTTTACATTCAGTAGTAAGTGTGTGGCAGTCCATTTTGAACTGAGACTGCAACATACAGGAAGGGGAAGGTTTAGTATTTCCTTCCTATGCTAGAATCTTGACAAAAAATCAACTTCTCCTTCTTGTGCTGCAATTAGTCACAGAAAAAGCACTTTGAATGGCACGACTGGATACTTTATGTTGTCCATTGCAGTATGTGTATATTTTGAGGATGGATGATTTTTATAAGCACTGGTGCAGAGGAGGGAAGGGTACACTTCTTATCCCTGTGCATTGCATTCCTGATTCAAAATGAACCATTCACATGCTTCCTTTTTTAAAAAGTTCATATGGCACTACAGGTGATATATTTAATGTGACATGTAATAGGTCCTAAAAGATTCAAACACCTCCGTGAGAACATGAATATTAGAAGGCCTATCTGAGCAGCTGGGAAAAAGAAGCAAAGATGCGCTGACCTAGTTTGTATGAACACCTGTGCCCACCATGGCCTGTTTAAGTCACGGTGAGCCACAGAACAGGATGGCAGGAAAGGGGTGGCTTTTGAATACTCAGGCAACAGCCACAGTTTGTGTTCTGCAACTGGGGACTATGGGTCAATTGTTGGATCACACAGGGGTTGTTGATCCTCATATAACTTTGGTCCCCAGGCTTGGACATCATGGCAAACAATAGCTTGAATATTCAAAATAACCATGGCACATGAAACAGGCTGCAGTAGCTTCAGCCTCCCCTCTGTCTTGGAGTCCTTCTCACAGTGCAGTGACAGCACATGTGCTTATTTGAGCTGGAAAGAGTGGCACGCTTTGGTTGCAGCAGGTAGTCTGTAGAGAAATGAGACTGATGGAATATTTAGAGAAAGGAAAACACAGGAACAGCCAAATATTGGAACTAGTGATTATATCACCATGACTTGACACAACAGTCAGGAAGAGGAAGACAAGAAGGTAACTCCCTCACTCGTGGCTAAATGTGTATGTGCTCTGGCTGTGTAAGCGTTTTTTTTTAAGTTTGTACATTTTAGAATGTATATATGGAGCAGAATTCTGATATTCTAAGCAGTTGCTTTTCTGGCTTTACATTTGGTTCAATATACACAAGACTGGATTCTTCCTCTTGAGATAAAGTTTGCAATAGGTCTTAGTGTAAAACTGCACAGGATACTACAAGTGGAATAATGAACCATGGAAGTTTTTAAAAAATGTTTCTAGCAGGCTGAGGGCCACCAACTTTTGGAAGGATGGCTACATATAGGGAGGAGAAGTTTAATGCTTTTCCTCCTCTTCTGATCCCCCCCTCCCATAGAGCTTTTTCTTCATAGATAATAGCAAGTCCCCTTTCACCAATAATTACTATATTCTTTGTATTTAAAAACCAGCAAGGTTCTTCATGAGGCATTTTTGTCATGTCTCTGGACAACATGTGGCATATTACTTGGGAACTGTTGCCATGTGAAGCCACTGGTCATGGACTATGAAGGCTGAAATAACTTGTTAGTGTTAAATAATGATGTGATGAGTAAAATGTTACTTAATAATCCTCACTTAACCCTAAAATTATAATGGCTTATATGAAGGTTATTTAACCCTTGCATAACTCATGTTCACAGGTTTCACACAATGTAAGTCTTGAGCGGAGATTGAAAATGCAAACCGGCAGCTGCATGCACTGTGGGGTAAATAACCCAAGTTAGGCAGTTATGTTGCACAAACAGCCTCACTGACATGGCATTGATTGTAGCTGCAACAGAACAGGGCTGCCTTCAGAGGAGCAGAAATGGAACTCAAAGACCAGGCAAAATGTTGGTACATTTCTCAGTTGTAAATAAATACATGGTAAGAAATTGCAGTATGTATTAATAGTTTAAATAACATACAAGTTACAGTGGATCTCTTAACTTATAATTTTCATGACTTCTTTTGTCTGTGGGTACATTTTGAGAGCTTTACTTTTCTCTTAAACTGAAGTATTTTTGACCATATAATATATCCTGCAAGACTGAAAAACTACTGGCTGCTGCATACATCAAAATACGTTCTTACCACTTAGAAACCCTCTGTAGAAGTGAAACTTAACACCCGACTGTACCATCAGCTCTGTATCATACCAACTGCCTATATCCATTCTTAGTGTGAATAAAATAATAACCTGAAAATGCCAAGCTCATTGAAAACAAAGTTAATTTAATGTGAATTGGTACAAGGATGCCATTAATTTGACATCAATCTATTGCCTTCCTGAGTTTCAATATTTAATAGGTGTCCAATTTCTTAAATGGGGATAAAAATTAGAAACAATAACCAAAGTAAGTTATTTTCCAATAAACAGAAATGTCGGCACTGATTAAAGAATAGTAATTGGGTGTTATATGTTTATGGCTTGCCCCAGAGCAATTTTATAATAACCTTCTAACTGCTTCACACCCCCACCCCACATTTTATTACATGCAACAAAGTGCAGTTATTGCTTCTCTTAATTCATTTTACTGAGCTGTCAATAAATTTCACTCCATTAGATGCAGAATTTAATTAGCTAGGGTCACGATTTACGTGATTTCTAAGTTGCTAGCTATTTACAGATTCTGGTAAGTGTTGCCCTTGGCAAAATAAACTTATTTAATTTATAGCCGGCAGTGAGCAATTATTTTTCATTTCAGTGACACTAAGCCTCACCAAAATGTTGGCTGCTTTAAGGTTACAAATGCATCACTCTCAAGCTGCAGCCAGCAACTTTATCAGACTGTAATGGATCTTGGCTTTCTTTGATGTATTAAGAACCAAATTCTTTTACAGAACTATACAAAACTCAGGGCTGATAAAATTTGCTTTCAACTCCACAGCAAAGGGTGGGTAGAATGAACATTCTTCTGTAGTATATTGTAAGGGCTTGCTTTTATGGCTTGGCACTTCTGTAGGGTTCCCATCTTTCACTTGTGAAGTACATTTGTAATTATGAGTGTTTGCCAACCAAGAACTCATAAAATATAAATCTGAAGTCAAATCTGGTCCTGAAAAGGAAGCTCTTGGACTAATAATGGCTGTATCTGGAACACATGGAGAAAGGAATGTAAAAAAGTAGTTTGTTGCCCTCTCCAGAGAATTCTAAAGTCATTGAAATGGCTGGTTCCTTTGCCACGAACCCCAGAGCTTCTGAGCAGCTTTCTACTATTGCTCAGTGGGAATGGAGGGCAAATTTTTCTCTGATATCATAACAAACTGCCATGGGGCTCAACATTCAGTTACCTGGATGAAGCATGACTCAAGGACACTGTATGGAATGTAAATTTTCTAGTTTCAGCCCCAACAACCTGGCCAAAGTTGCAATAAAGGTAAAGTAAAGGTTCCCCCTTGACGTTAAGTCCAGTCATGTCTGACTCTAGGGGGTGGTGCTCATATCCGTTTCCTAGCCGAGGGAGCCAGCATTTGTCCACAGACAGTCTCTGTGGTCATGTGGCCAGCATGACTAAACACTGAAGTGCACGGAACGCTGTTACAAGAGTTCTACATTAATCTGCTCAGAGTCATTGATTTATGGAAATCACTGCCCATAGCAGATGGGGGGAATTAACATTGCCCACATGAGGTCTCTTTAGTTACGCTAGGCTTCCTCTTGTCTGCTCGGAGTCTTCCATCATATTAAGCAGGAGGCAATGTTGCCTACCTTCAAGGCACTTCAGAACATCCCAGCCATCAGAGATGGGTGATAACATAACTGTAGTAGTAGCAGGTGTAATGTATGATTTATATTTAGTCCTTCTGTTCAATACACCCATAATAGCATACAGCATTATTAGCCCATGTCAATAAACACATGGACAGAGGAGAGCTGGTAGTTAATATTTGCCTGGACTTCTAAAAGGTCTTTGACAAAGTCCTCCATCAGAGACTCCTGAGCAAACCTAGTAGTCATGGAATAAGAAGGAGGTCCTATTTATTTATTTATTTATTAACAATATTTATATCCTGTCCTTTACAAAACGTCCCAGGACAGCTTACAAACCATAAATAATCAAACAATAAATAATTATACCAGAATACAACATAATAAGATAACAAAGCATAGCTGAGCATTACGAAGTTAAAAACAAGTTAAAATATTTAAATATTAGGCAAATAAAAAGATTTTTGCCTGGCACCAAAAAGAATATGACGTTACTAAGTATATAGTTAGTTACTGATCCTCTTGTGCATCAGTAACTAGTTAAAGAACAGAAAGTGGAGAGTATGAATAAATGGTAATTTTTCTCAAAGGAGGGATGTAAGCTGCAGGGTCCACAGGGATCTGTGCTAGGGCCCATGCTTTTCAACTTATTCATAAATAAGGTTTCCTGATAACACTAAACCTTTTTAAGGCAGTTAAAAGCAAAAGGGATTGTGAGGAGCTTCAAAGAGCTATCTCCAGACTGGGAGACTGGGCAGCAAAATGGCAAATGTGCTTCCACATAAGCAAATATAATGCATGTTGGCACAACAAATCCCAATTTCAAGTATAAACTGATGGGATCTGAACTAGCAGTGACTGACCAAGAAAGTTATTTTGAACTTGGGATGGACAGGTTAATACAAATTTCAACCCAGCGTGTGGCTTCTGTGAAAAAAACAAGCTCCGCATTAGGCATACTTAAGAAAGGAACTGAAAATAAAGCTGGCAATGCCTTATTGCCCTTATACAAATCTATGGTACAGTTGTACTTAGAATATTGTGCACAGTGCTGGTTACTACATATTATAGTGTTGTGGGGAAAAACTGCAGAAAAGGGCAACTAAAATTTTTAGGAAGGTAGAGCAATTCCCCTATGTGGAAAGTGCTAGGAGGCTTCAAAATGTTTCTGACTTCTATATTTTTAAAATGTATTTTATACTTTTTTTTTGCTGATGGCATTAAAAAGTTGGTATGATGCTGGGAAAAATGCATTGCAAAGGAAGGTGACTATGTAGAAAAGTGATGTAATTTGTTTTTGAAATTCTTAATAAATAGAGTTAAAAAAAGTGCGGAAACTTTTTGAAGAATCCTCGTATATAACAGTGGACATTGCTTAGCTTGGAAGAAGGGTGAATACAGGGATGCATGACAGAGGTGTACAGAACTATGCATGACATGGAGAAAGTGGAGAGGAAGACATTTTTTCCCACCATCATAACACTTGAACCTGGGATCTAGTGAAGCTGATTGTCGGGAGATTCACTGCAGATAGAAGGTAGTACATCACACAGCTCACAGTTAAGCTATGGAATTTATTTTCGTGAAATATAGTCATGATCACCAATTAGATGGTGTTGAAAGGGGATTCTACAAATTTATGGAGGAAAAGGCTATCAGTGTCTGCTACTCCTAATGCCTATATGCTGCCTCCTTTCTTATGTTCTTATAAAACCATATGATGAAATCCAAGTTGAACAGACCATTTCTAAACACACATATAATACTACTGCCACCAACAAAGCTAACACCATAAAGGTAGAAGATGTTACACATCAGAAATGGCAGTAACAAATCTAGAGTGTTTTGGGAGTGGATCTGAAAAAGCTAATTGAAATAAAAATCTCTCCAAGTTTCTGACAGACACACAAAGAAGGATTCTGATGGATTTGTATTGGAAAAGCATTCCAAAGACCAGAAAAAGAGTCATTTTGCATGCTAACTCACCAAATCTCCCAAGATGGCACTAAGGACAAGATATCTGATTGAGGAGGCCAGTTATGCAAGCCTAAAATCATCAAGAAAGAGGATAGAGTTTTGAATCATATTTGCATATGTGCAAATTTTTTAAAAGGGATGCTGAGTCTCAGTGGTTTAGACTACTGAGCTGCTGGGCTGGTTGATCGAAAGGTCGACCATTCAAATCCACACAATGGGGCGAGCTCTCGTTGATTAGTCCTAGCTCCTGCCAACCTTGCAGTTCGAAAGTATACAAATGCAAGTAGATAAAAAGGTACCACTTCAGTGGGAAGGTAAACAGCGTTCCGTGCACTTCAGTGTTTAGTCATGCTGCCCACATGACCATGGAAACTGTCTGTGGACAAATGTTAGCTCCCTCGGCTAGGAAATGGAGATGAGCACTGCCCTCTAGAGTCAGGCATGACTGAAGTTTAATGTCATGGGGAAACCTTTACCTTTTTACACATTTAAAATAATTGCTCTAATTGAAAAAGAAATGCAGTACATCTCATCAGAGTGGGAAAGTCTACATGCCATTCCATCTGCTGCTCAGGAGCTGTTGAATGCAGCTCCTTTCTTCTCCTTTCTTATTGCGCTTGAGCTTTGCACTAGGCCAAGACTGAATAGCACTTTAAACAGAGGATGCCTTCAAGCAGAGAATTGCTCTTTGTAAAACTGGACACATAGTCTCACTACTTCTGAAATTCACGCAATTCCTGAGGAGTCCTATGAGTGAGCAATGGGATTTTATTTCCTGAATAATAATAAAAGCCATTGTCAAAATATCTTTATTCCATTTGAGACTGCTTTTCCTCTTTATACCACTATAGAATTCTAACAGGTTTAATTACCATATTGTCACACTCATGCCTAGAACCAAACATCTAACACCTCATTGATTATGTTCTCTTAAAAAGATTTTGGATGACTTTTCTAGCTTTGATTGTAATGGATGAGCAGCTCATCTCTGATATCCAGGGTCTCTTCCCCAGTCTTTCTCTCAACCTTGCCCTCTTGAATAGGGCTTTCAAACAACATTTAGATTTAGACAGAGGTCTCTCATTCCAAAATACAGCCAGAATAGTTAATGTAAATTTTAATATAATAAGTAGTCTGTTCTATTTGTCAATGTAAATCTTAAATTTAAGACAGTAATTTAGTCTTTCGGCCATGCATAGGAATATAGTTCTTTATTATGTTAATAAAACTGATAAGTAAAATCTATTGCAGTATAAGTGCTATCAATTTAAAAATATGATTGTACTAATAATTAGGGCAAAGTTATTTTCAAGTTCATCATTTAACTTCTGCTTTAATTGTCATTTTGAAACATTTATTCTTTTATTTAATTATGGTTAGGCAAGAATAATTATCCCGAACTTTGCTTAATCATTCATGTCCAAAACTTTTCTGAGGTTTGCTCATTTCTAGACATGAATCTTTTAATATTGTCTTTTAATGCATTTACCTAAATTTAATTACAGCTAACATGATCTGGAATGCTTTCTAAGATGTCTGCTACAATACCTTTTCCTATGATCTTTGAATGTTAACTGACATGATTCATATATTAATTAAATATAACTTCAAAGAATACTTAGCCATAGTACTAAGCTGCATCTAATGTTACATAGAAACAGAACCAAGTTAATTCTTCCTATAGGCAATTATACATCCTTAAATTTGCTAGATTGCAGATCACTCTATTCTGGAATGTGATCGCTGTCTCCTCTCTCTCTCTCTGTATATATGAAAGTAAAACAACTATAATAAACAGAGCAAACTGAAATAGACAAAGTTGCCAGGGGAATTTGATACAGATGCAACCTGTACAATCAGCCCCCAGAATCTATCCATCAACACTACATAAAAATGTAACACAAAATAAATCCTTAATCTATACAACACATCCTCCAATCACTTCAGATCCTCCACAGCTTCCTTATCTTTTTTAAACACCTCAGATCCACTTATCATGCTGCACATTCCTCTAACAATCTTCTAAACAACCTTCTCCACCAGTCCATTTCACCATTCTTCAGTTGTTGGGGACTCTGGTGATCTCTGGTGATCTCCATCCAGAACCATCTACAATTCTAACTCTGCCATATTCCCTGAAAGACTCTCTGACATTATATTTTTAAGACTCATGAAAAACATACCTGTGTTTTGAGACAATATATTTCAGTTGGTATTTCACTATATATATATTAAATGCATTGTAAGGTGGATTTTAAAAGAAAATCTGATTCGTATGGAAATGGGGCAGAAGAAAGTTACGAGTTAACATGTGGAAATATGGTGATTTGACTCTTCCTTTGGTCAGCACACCTTTAGTAGATACCCTTTAGATAAAGCAGTCATGAAGACAGCAGAAATGTGTAAAATCAGGTTCTTGCTACAAGTATGTGTACACATTTTACAAGTATGTGTAAAAATGGCAAATCAGGTTCTTGCTACACTTCTGTAACAGCACAAAATGACTAGACTTTAGAGATATATATTAGGTCTTCAGTGCTTCATAACCTAATAACAGAGTTATCATTCTGTTTTGGCAATGGTACAATTTGTATTAATGTATGCAATGATGTCATACTGGAAATTTAATCCAAAATTCCATACAGCAGTATCTTCCCTTGATATTACAGTGCTTTTATCCATAAAATGGTTTATTCTTCTAGAGCCATCATTGTTACATAATATTGTTCGCAATATTTTAAGTCTCTTTTGCCCAATTACCTCCTGCAATCCCATTTGGTGCCATAATGTCACCTTTTAGTGTGTCATACATTTTTGTGACATTAACGGTAGATGAACAGAAGACTCTTAGACTCTTTGACAGCCAAATGGCAGGCCGAGTACTGTGAATATGTGATCCCTGGTAGTTGGTTAGAATTTGTGCAGTTGTAAGATTAGCAATTCCATGATTCAGGACAGTTTTCAGAATCACCATGGCTTAAACAATCCACAGGATTGTGTAGGCTTGTTGTGCTGTCCAGACCTTGTGAATATGGTTTGTCTGGGAGAAAAACAACTCTCATATAACTAAGCTGTTCTTAGACTATTTGAGAGTTAATCTCTTCTCACATTAGCCTTGCTGCTTGTGTTTGGATAACATCAGAAGTCATGGTTAAACAGGTAATTAGGTAAATGGTGCCTGGCAAATTTGAATTTTCACAAATTCAACAAAGTATTCCTGGCTGCGCCTTTTCACTCATTAACTTTTGCCATCCATTTTGCCATTGCTGGACAGAAGCCAAACTGGACTTTCTCTGATTTTTGCAGCAAACCACTGTGCTACGCATCTGCTTACACTTATATGCTGCAAATGACTGTGCCCAGATACTTAGAAAATACAAGTTAAAAATACTTTTACAAGAAGGGATGAAAATATCTTATCACCTTCCAGTTTGAACTCCTTCTTTCTGAGCTGATTAAATCATGCTTGGGCTCCGAACCATAAGAATCTCTTGCATGATGATAGATGTATTGCCTGGCACCAATGTAGCCATCCATGCTTGTAGCTATTTTGTGTTTCTGTAACTTTATTTTCTCTCCTTCTTAATTAAAGCTTTGATGGATACAGCTAAGATGCTTTCATTTAAGGCTATATTTTTATTACCAGTGAATCCCCCTTGCATAAGCCATTATTTTAACTTTTGATAGCAACAGTTTTGTATATCTGTTCATTCTGCAAATGCCTCTAATGTATCTAGTGCAGTAATTATTACAAATTTGAAAGATGCTAACCCTAAAAGTCCAGGGGGTTGAGCCTATGTTAAGGCCTGTCTGGGTCTCACTCCAAGTTCTTTCAAACCCTTCAAAGCATGGAATTAGCATACCTGAAGGATCGCCTGTCACCGTATTCTTTCAGAACAAGTTTGAGACTTGGGATTCTCTGGAGGATTTGTGATGAAAAGACAATTGTTGCTGTCTGCGGAAAGGTTAATGATATGACCTTTGCTTATGAAAGCCATTGTGTAATGTGGGTAAATTCTAATAACTCTTATGAGCGGTTCATTAGAAATGAAAATGGGGGGGCATTAGAGTAAGGGCAGGCAGCAAATGTTTTGGCCTACAGCTTCTATCAACTCTAGCCAGAGTAACAAGTGAAAAGGGACTTAGACCAAAAGACATGAAGGGGTACAAGCTGGCCCCAAGCTGTAGTTAGAAATTTGACCAACATTTGCTTTAATGTAGTGGGATACAATTTAACAAAGTTTTTGATACGTGCATTCTGAAATTCTGTTTTAAAAACAGCAATATTATGTTTTATTATTCAAATGTTCTTGAAATCAACGAAACACATCTCTAACGATTGCAATAGATTTTAGTGTATGAGATTTGCTTGGTCTTTCAATTTTCCTGCAGAATGGAGATACCCTTATTACATGAAGCGTTTCCTTTCTTGCTCTTCTATTGCATTACCTCCAGGTGACACTGTGGTATAGTGGAATAGTGCAAATATGCGGGTTAAACAAACAATTGATTTCACTTTGACAATTTTATTTATTTATTTAAAACATTTTTTATGTCCCCCCCATCGCAGCGAAGCCTCGGGGCAGCTCACAACAGAAACAAAATACATAAATACATAAATAATAACAATATAACAATAAAATTATTTAAAAAATGCAGCACTTCTCAAAACAAAACATAATTGACAAAATTGCTTTTTAGACACAGGTTTATGTCTGCACACACCACTTACTGAGGAACTTGGGCAGGAGGAGGTCTTGCACCTATTCTATTTGAGGAAACTTGGGACAGCCAGTTTGCCACCATGTGTACAGAGCACTGGACTAGATGGACCTTTGGTCTGATCCAGCATGGCTTTTCTTATGTTCTCATGAGCAAAGTTGTAGGATCACATTGTTACCTAAAAGTAAGTAATGATGAGCCTTATTCGGAAAAGCCCGCTGTTCTGAAAGATTCAGAAGCCTATGAATGATGTGGAGGCGGGGGAGGGATCACTCCATCAGGAGTGCACATTAGAGTCAGTGATTACAAAGATATAGGCCTGCACCCAAAGAGCTACTTTAGCCTAGTTTAAGGGCTTACACTGAATTAGATTCTGAGCACTTTCTTTGAATGGCAGTATTCTGTGCAGTGTGATATCAGAAAGAGGTGGGCTGCAGGTATGCAGCACACAGATTGCCTACATTATCAAGAATGGCAGTGGATGGCAGGAGGCAGGGACAGGAGGTCCGCAGATTCAGAGGTGGATGGGGATGGTTGTCACAGTCCCATGTTTCCCTGGAAATACTGAATCCAGTGGGCACTCATCTGAACTGCCCAGTGACCATAAAGATGATCCTGTATCTCCTTCAATCATTCATTCCACAAAGTTCAATTTAAGTAGCTTACTGGGTACCCAGCACTTGCCACTTAGAGTTCAGGTTTTGAATCTAAAATGAACTATCACAGTTATTCATGAAAATACGAATGCTACCCCCAGTTACTGAACTATAACAAATTTGCAACTAACGTGTGGTGGGATGCCTTTTATTTCTATTTTTTAAAAAATAAAAATAAAACAAAGATACTGACTTCCATTATAGGAGCATCACTGTGATAAATGTTTATGATGCAAATGCAGTCCATACCTGTTGACTCCCAGTTCAGTTGCAGACATTCTGATATATTTGTGAATAATTTCTCTAACTATTTGTTTCCCTTCACTCCAGCTTTCTTCCTTCTTGCGTTGTTATTAACATTTCAAAGGACAAAAGAACAGAGAGAATTTACAATACCCATTTCTTCCCCCACTTTCTTTTCTGAACACACAGAGAGTAGTAATAAAAAAGCAAACAACTTTATTTTCCACTAGGCTACTGCTGACCTGCTTTTGATCAAACAAATATTGCATCTATTAATTATTGTAAAACTTAATTATTGATTTCATTATTGGAAACATTTTTCAATAATTCAGTTCATGTCTGTTGAAATGTCCAATATTGTTATACATAATGAAGGGCATGAAAAAGAAAGACTTCAAAAGTTTCTTGCTTAATGTTAATATGAAAGAGTTTGCCATGGGTTATTTGCATTAACTAATGATGACCTGAGATCAAAAGCTGAGCTCAGTAGAATGTGAGCGTCAAAGGTAGCATAGCTTGTCCATGTCTTTAGGAATCTTCGAGAAATAAAATTTAAACCACTATAATGGCCTGTCCAAACTGTCAAGCTGCCTCAGTAACTTGAGTGATACGCTTCAAGAAGGATGGCTTTCAGAAACTCTGTAAAAATACAATAGTTTCACATCCAAATGGCCATAAGCAAGTCCTTTTGTCTAGTCATCAGCAACCAGTTTAACAAAAAATTGTCAAGTGAGAATTATGGTCTGAAGCCATGCTACAAAAGATAAGGTAATTAGTCCATTAAAAAAGGAAGGTTTTTACATTTTTTAGTGAATATGTCTATGGGTAGTGCCTTTGAAGTTGTCATTAGCATGAGATGAAAATTCCCCCCTTAGGTCATGCCTACCAGAAAAGTTTGTTTTTGCCTCCAATTGTCAACAGTACAAAAATGTTGATGGATAATAGGTGTGTCAGTATGAACTAAGTAAACCTGGCAGGTTTGAACCATGCCTAAAGCTTCTCCTGTGGGAAAACATCTTAATAATATTCATTCATTAAATTCCAATAAGACATTCACACTTTTTACTCAGATTATTCATCAGCCATTCTTTTAGCCTTTTAAAAAATATATCTTCAATGTTACTGCCAGTATAAAAAAACCTAGCAGAGAGGATTCTGGGATTCATGGCTACAAGCTGTTCCCATTGAAATAAAATAAAATAAAATACTCACAAGAGAAAACTTAATTAAAACCACAGGAGAAATGAAAAGGGAAAAATGAGGGTAAGAAAAAATCTTCAAGATTCATGCACTGAATGGCAGCATGGGATATTAAAATATATTTTTCTTAATTTATAATAGCTAACTATCTTAGGGCACAGCTGAATAATATATTATTTTCTCTTAGATCTTTCTGAGCTCTCTATTCATTTACCATTTCTCAAGTCAGGCTGAAAACAGAGTTGGTGGATACATGGAAATCAAGATTCATTTTGACCAGGATTGTTTTTAATGTGGCCACCAAAAATTAAATTGGATGCAAATTCCAGGATTCCTCAAGTTGACACATAAGATGAGACTCAATGAGCTGGGTAGCTGGTTGCTGTCTTTGTATTGTAGTAAAAGCCCATGTCTTTTTCTTTCAGTCAGTCAGTCAGTCAGTCAGTCAGTCAGTCAGTCAGAGTCTCTCTCTCTCTCTCTCTCTCTCTCTCTCTCTCTCTCTCTCTCACACACACACACACACACACACACACACACGAGGGAGAGGGAGATTCTGGTGTTTGAATCTGATTGCATCTCCAGTGCAGGACAACACCTTGAATAAGTAATTGTTCAAGAAAATAAATATGAAGAGGTTTTCTGTAATCTTTTTAATGGTTGCTTAATGAAGGACTTTATTATTTTGTTTCTATTGTAAATGAAATGAATATACCTTAAGAGTAATGCAAACTGTCCAGCTCTATCTGTATAATCAAAAATTTTGCACTGAACTATAATACAATACTATAATGAAAAAACATTTGTTTCTGGTTATTTTCCTTGCAGTGCAATCTTATGCATTTCCACTCAGAAATGCATTTCCTATTAACGTCAATGAATATTGCCATCCCGTAAATATGTATAGATGTGCAGTACCAGCGCTGCAGCTATACTTCCATTGTTTCTGTTCTTCTAGAGAAACCAACTACTAACACGTCCTAAAATAACCCTAGAAATAGGTGGACTTGCTTAAGTCAGTAGAGCTCTCCTCTGCAAGGTCCATTGATGTGCCCTGTCCTAAAAAGGAACATTTCCACTATGAGTGAGTCCATTTGTCCATCTAGCATAGTACAGAGAATGCTGACTCTCTATGTTTCTCCAAGGTTTCAGGCAGGAAATTTTGTTCCCTACTTTGAGAGGTTGTAGTTTAAATATGGAGAGTTCTGCATGCAAAGCATTTGCTCTACCGTGGAACCATGGTCTCTGACATTACGGCAGGTGGCCATTGCAGGCAGATGATCTGAGGGGCACCTTCTTCCAGGTGGAGAGCACCTAGGGTTGGCCATCACAAGGCAGATTTTCTCCTTAGAAGTTTTTCTTTGGCAATGGAAAAAGACGATGAAGCAGCATGAAATACAGGTGGTTTGCACGCAAAAGACTTCCTCTGGTTCTGAAAAAAATTCTACAATTAAGGTTGTGTAATGGTACCATGAAACTTCTTAGGTGTCATGGCAAGATAAAATTATTTAATTTGCTGATATGATTTCTTTCTGCCAGGGAAGGAGAGGGCAGCTTGTGGTATTTACTGTGTACATTACCATGTACTAATGCTCTGAAAGATGTCCATTGGAACGTGCATCAAAATTAGGTGGTATGTCTGCAGGAAAGTTTTCACTGAATACACATTTTGTTTTACATTCTGAGGTGAGCAACGTAGAGGAATTGGTTTTTTAAAAATGCGACATGAGTAGTGTTGGAGTAGAGCGATCAAGATGAATAAGTTTACAGTTTACTTTGGTCAGACAAATAGAAATTAAATGTGTGCTGATAATTTCAGCATAATTTTCTCCTTAACACATTTCTTGTAGATATAAACTCACAAGAATAAGTTTGTGAGTTTATATCAGAATAAGTTTGATGTGCAATCCTCTTCCCCCACCCACCTTCATTAATTTGATCTTTTGTTTTATCAGATTTAAGCTTCTTTGCATTAGACTTTTGACCTGTTTTAACCAACCACTTTACCAAGGTTTCTTCTTCCAGATAGTCTAAGGCAGTGATGGAGAACCTTTTAGAGGCCAAGTGTCCAAAATGCAACCCAAAACCCACTTATTTATCGCAAAGTGTCAACACTACAATAAAACCTGAAAACTGAGGTTTTAGTTTAGAAAAAACACCTCACAGCCAGTCCAAGCAATCCTTGACAGCTCCCTGAAGGGCCATGTGAAAGCTTGGACGAGTCACAGCTAATGTGTCGTGGCCTGTGACATCATTGCCTGATGCGGCTACTCCTTACAGAGAATGTGCATGGCCCCTATGTGCACTGGTATCTGATGCTCGACTGCTGGGGCGATGCTGGCACAACTTGACTCATGTGCCGACAGAGGGGTCTGTGTGCACACTGTGGCACGTGTGCCATAGGTTTGTCTAAACTGGCCTAAACCTACCCTGGTGCACACCCCTAAGCCTAATATAGGAGTGATACACCATTGAAAGGGGCGATTTTGAAGAAGCCTTCCTTGAGTAGCTTTTTTGCACAGCTCATCATTTCTGCCCATTCTAAACACATTCCAACCATCAAAACAATGCCAGGACACCTCGTTTGTCTAACCCTAACCCTACCCTGGTGCACACTCCTAACCCTAATAGAGGGGTAAAGATCCACAGAAAAGAGGGCGATTTTGAAAAAGCCTTCCTTGAGTAGCTTTTTTGCACAGCTCATCATTTCTGCCCATTCTAAACACATTCCAACCATCAAAATCATACCAGGACACTTCATTTTTCTAACCCTAACCCAGTGATGGTGAACCTTTTAGAGACTGAGTGCCCAAACTGCAACCCAAAACCCACTTATTTATTGCAAAGTGCCAACACTACAATAAAAACTGAAAACTTAGGTTTTAGTTTAGAAAAAACAACTCACAGCCAGTCCAAGCAAATATATATATATATTCTTGGCAGTGCACTGACCGGCCATGCTAAAACTTGGACAAGTCATGAGTCGCAGCTTGTGATGTCATTGCCTGGCACCACTACTCCTTTCTGAGCATGTGCACGGCCTGTATGTACGTTATCTGATGCTCGGCTGCTGGGGCGATGCTGGGGCGACTTGGCTTGTGTGCCGACAGAGAGGGCTCTGCGTGCCCACTGTGGCACGTGTGCCATAGGTTTGCCACCACTGGTCTAAGGGATTAAGATCATCTCCTTTTTCTGTTTTTACCCTACTACCACTGCTAAAGGTACAGGTAAAGGTTTCCCCATGACATTAAAGTCCAGTCATGCCTAACTCTTGGGGGCGGTGCTCATCTCCGTTTCCTAGCTGAGGGAGCCAGCGTTTGTCCGCAGACAGTCTCCGTGGTCATGTGGCTGGCATGACTAATCACCAAAGTACACGGAACACTGTTACCTTCCCACAGAAGTAGTACCTTTTCATCTACTTGCATTTTCATGCTTTTGAACTGCTGGGATGGAGCAACAGGAACTCACCCAGTTGTGCAGATTCGAACCAGTGACCTTTCAATCAACCAGCCCAGCAGCTCAGCAGTTTCTCCCACTGCACCACCACATCTTTTACCACCACTGCAACACCCAGTTTTTTTCTTTTAGCATTTCTATAAATTCTATAACATAACAATAATAAAGTGGTGCAGCAGTGTAGCAGAACTGCAAAAATACACAATTATTTTATAGCCCTTTATAGCATGCTAGCTTCTTTAACAGCTAATTATCCTTGTTCTTAAAAAAAAAAAAAGCTACAGAAATGCTCAGAAAGCAAGGGAGAAACCCTGGAGGAGGAGAAAGTTCTGTAAAGCATCTGCAAACTGCCCTGGGTAAGGAATCATGAAAACAAAATGAATGCCTTTTGTTGAGAAGTCTTAAGTTAAGCATTATGTAGGTGTCTTTGAACCACCAGTGATTTGTATTCTTCAGATTGATTTTAAACAGGTTTTTTTCTGTTTTCTTTTTAACAGAATGGTTATTTGAAAGAGAGTGTGAGAGAACGAGAGCGAGAGCAAGAGAGAGAGAGCGAGAGAAAGTCATACTTTCTCATATCCTTAGAGTCTAATGTGTAGATTCCAAATAGATCTTCTCCTTCCTAAAACATTTCCTCAGGCAAAGGTCTGTAATGTAAATCTTTATAGTTCCTTTCTTTGCTTGTAAATTTTATACTGTGTGTGTGTGTGTGTGTGTGTGTGTGTGTGTGTGTGTGTGTGTGTGGTGTTGCAGTGAATGAGGTAGACATAATGCTATTCATTCATTATTGCACGATCAGATTACTCTAGTGGGCTATAAGAAGGGCTGCCCTTGTGCTTGGTTCGGAGACTGCAACTAGTGTAGAAGGTTGCAGCTAGACTGCTCAATGGAGCATCAAGTTATACACATGTTATACCTGTGTTAAAAGAACTGCACTGCTACCGAGAAATTGGTGCTGAGATTCACAGCTTATCACTATGAAGTGAACATGGGTGTTCTATATATTCTTTCTTTCACACATCTCTCCATTATTCTACTGTCTTTCTGGCTGCCCACATGTCCTGAACTGTAAAAGAATCATGGGAGAATGATATCTTTCCTTGGACTTTTGTTGAATTACAGGCTTCCAGAGAGATAATTTTCTAGTAAAAGACAAGACATCTGCCACTCACAAGCAAGATGAACACAAGAGTCCTAAACTCTACTGAGGAGAATCTGTTCCAAAACATTATTCTCCATTGGGTTTCTTTTCAAACATATTTCCCTCCCCTTCAAACTAATCAGAATGGTTTAAAAATCATATGGATACGTTGTTGTACAATGCTACTTTCAATATTGGAGGTGGCTTTGGTGCTAAATATGACTGAAGGAGATCAATTACAACTCTTCAGAAAATTGCACCTTTGTTATGATTAATGAAACATGGCACATGCAATTATACTGAGTCTGCCCAAGTTTCTTGGATCAGGGCTTTGTGGGAAAATGGTTGGTGAGACATTTCTCCCTTTCCCCCTCTTCCTCTATTTCTATTTAAAACTGAGCAAAAACACAGCATTCCACATTACACAGACTTGTCACACAGAGGGAAATAAGTCTTTGCCCAAAGCACTGACAGCAATACTGACATGAACTCGGGCAAATATTATTCTGCAAATGCCATTCTTAGCACCCATAACTCTGTGAGCATGGTAACCTGACATTTATAACTATACTAAATAATGCAACAAAGGAACTCTCATGGTTCATGAGAACCTTTTCACATGCATACATTGTAGTTTCTTAAATAATTTAACTTGTTTTTGAAAACATCTTTATTGTGAAGGATATTTATTGGAACAAAAACCAACCATACACCAAAGGATTAAGCAGGAAGTTCTTTGTGACTTTTCTTTGTGTTGTCAGGATAGAATCCAGAGTGAGCAGATTTATGTTGGTCAAAAGCAAAACCCTTCTTTTAAAAAGTATTATAATTATCCAGCTTCTCTATTAATTACACCATTCTTCCAAAATCACAGGGTAGACTACCATGCTAGTCTGACATTTTTCAATAGTCACCCAAAACAGATCTTTCTAAAGATGTAAACATGTTTAATGTGTTGAAGATGCTTCAAAATGATGGTGACAGATGATGATGATGATGGGTAATATAATACTAGCAGATTGCATTTCATAGAATGGCAGAGGACTTGTGGCTACAAGGTCATCAGGCATCAGATCATAAGACATTACCTTATACTCAGTAAGCCCATTTTGTCTATCTAGCATAGTAAAGAGAATGCTGACTGCCTGTGGTATTCCAAGGTTTCATGCAGGAAATGTCTCCCTTGCCTCACTTTGAGAGGCTGGAGGTTAAACATGGAAGCTTCTGCATTCAAATCCTGTGCTCCACCACTGAACCATGGTCTCTGACTGTATTTTATTCCTACAGTGACACCTATTAACCCAATACAATGATTGCACAAATATAAAAATACCAAACAAAAGCTGTAACATATGCAAGTGAGAGCAAATTAAAAAAAAAATAGATGAAGGGGAAATTCAGGGGAGTATTGTATGTGTTTTAGACCTTAGCTTAGTCCTGAGCTAAGATCATGAGCAGCAGAAATATCCTATGTATGTTCCCCATAAAAATACATCCCCCTGAGTTCAATGGGTATTACTCCATAGTAAGCACATTTAGATTTCAGTCTGTACCATGGGGATAGCAATGAGACTTATACTAGCCACGATGATGACACCACTTCATTGCTTTCAATTGCCCTTCACTGTGATTACCTTTAGTGCAATTATTACTATAGGATCATTGTAAAGCCCAGTGCACTGTAACAGTGCAATGCCCTTCATGGACTGCATGCACACCATTGATCAAGCTCCCCACATTTCTGCAAATGGACAGGGATGCTCAGGGTTTCCTCAACTCCAGAGTCAACGCCCACTTCCAAAGGTAGAACATCTACTGCTCCAGACTCTACCTATGTGAAAGACCACCTTCACTTCTCCCTGAAGTGTGTGTGTGTGATGATGAGGGTGGGGTATTGTGGGCATTTTCTTCAGAAGGTGCTGAGCCCATGTGCCCATAGTTTGTACTTGATAGCATCACATGGCTATGCATTTGCAAAATGTCACCTTTAATTTCTTGATTGGATAACCCATCTCTGCCACTGTAAGAAAGGAAAAGGAAAGAAAAGCAACAGCTATTTCTGATGTACCTTTTTCTTCCCCATAAACCAATTATGCCTGACTGCATTAATTTAAAAGGCACACTTTTTTCCAGGGTTCATGCCACCATTTAGAGTAATTTCAGTGTGATTTTTAGCTTTTTCTCAAGGGGAATTAAAATGTTGCACAACTTTGTAGTAATGAAAGGATATTCCAGATCAACAAATCAACAGTGATAAAATTATTCACTGTGGAAGTTATTCAACATAATTTCTTAAAGGTATGTTATGGTTCTTGGGAATGAAAGGGGCAGTTATTCTTGGTACATATTTTAAGGTCAGGCAGGCACAAAATCGACAGGTGACAAAGGCCCCTGGGAAGCAGAATTCTCAAATGTTGAAATGGGAGAAGTTGGTGGGGGGGGGGCGGTATTTCAAGGGCTCCCTACCCAGGTGTTCAGGCTATCATTGAGAACAGTCAGGATTTACTAATACAGGTAAGAGGCATGGGAGAAAAATACCTGCAGGCTGCCAAGCCTGATCATCATGACCCCATGATGCAACATTGGGGGAGATGGCTGAGCAGGAAGAGGGGTGACTGAGAGAGAAAAGACTTGCCCATATCCAAAAAGGACATCCCAGAGAAAGGGACCCAGGGTTACTCAAAAGATACTTAGACCTAATTGCTAGATTGGGTGCAATGAACTGCTGTGTGCATGCTCAGAAACTAATTCTTTGCTGGCTGTGCTTACTGGAAGTTCATTAGAGAACGAAGAGCTTTTGCTAAAGAACAGTCTATGTTTTGAAAGTGCAAAGGGAAGAAACTTGGCCTGCAACAATGGTATGCTTTATCCCACCCATTTACCTATCCTACCTATCCAGCTAGCATAGACATGCTTACCAAGGGGAGACCTGGTGTTGCAGAATGAGATCATAGTTTAAAGAATATGATGGCATTTGTACATAGACTTTTTAAAGCATAATTTTACCAGGGAAATTACTTCCAAATTGCTTCCTTCTAACTGTTGCCTTAGTAAGTGAAACTCCAAGTCCATGTGGCCATTTTTAGAGAGCATTTTTAGTCCATAGTTGATTACCTGATCATCTGGAGACCTGCTTCAGAAACACAAATGTGTCAAATGCCCTACTATAGTATTTTGACAACAAATTTTCCATATTTGTGGTGCCACAGGAAAAAAATCCATAAGCATTACAGATCAGACATTGGTTCTCTATGCTACAGACATGCCAGGCAGTAGAGGGAGCTACAAACAGCTGGGATGCTCATACAATACCCTAGAATTCTCCTGACTTTGGAAGTCAATTGGTGTTATAAGATGAAACCAATAGAGTTGACTGATATAAGGACAGACAGATCTACTGCCTTCCCTCTGTCTTTAGACAACACAGTTTCAGTCATTCAACTGACGGCCCCAGGCCCAGGTACCTCATACTATGCAAGATGCAAGGCCCATCATGTTCAAGCTCATCCAGTTGCCCTTGTTGAGTCAACCTGCCAGTCTCAACATTGTGACTTTAAGATTAGTTTCAGTACCATTAAGCCATCAGTACCTAGGTGCTTTCACATGATCCACTACTATTAGTTGTAAACTGTATATTTTGGGGAAAAGGTCATGGTGCAATGATTCTGTATGCAAAATGTAGCAAACTCTTATCTGAAACCACAAAAAGCCACTACTATTCAGTGCAGATAATATTCACCTTGACCCCTTTTGGATGCATGCTATAACACTGAGAAGTGGGTTGAGAATGTCAAAGAATCCAAAAGTAGTGCTACCAGGTGTCCAGTAGTGCTAGTGATCCTTCCAGGGTCACCAGGGTGGAATGGTCAATGCTGAGACACCAGACCTAAGATGCACCCATGCTCTTAAGGAATAATGGTCACATCAGCAGAAGAGAATGGATTTGGGGACAGAGAAACTCCTGAAGGGCAACTATTAGGCAGCAGTGGTAGCTGAAGATGACACTGGTGGAAGTTCTTTCACAGACAATAGCAGTGATGCTCACGCTAACTCTGGTTAGTGCTGCACAGAAGGATGCAATAGTAAACCTTGTTTACATATTTTTTACTTTGACAATCCTATGGAGAAATGTTCCAAAATGAAATAAGAGATACTTCCAGAAGAGGAGGCTTCCAGGTTAGAAGGCACTCAACCAGGTACTGGGTAAGAACAAAGGACAAGTATGAAAACTGCTGTTGCTAATGATGCAATCAGATGAAAGCCAAAAGGAAGTTGCGGGGCTGACATACACAGAGCTAGAAGAAAGCCAGATGCTGCACAACACAAACAATGGGAGGATGGAATATGAGAACTGCAAATCAAGGCAAACTGGAAACTGTAAAGCAAGACATTGAATAGTTAAATATTACAATGGTTAGTATAAGTGAGCCAAAGTGGACAGGGATGTGACATTTCAGTCAGAGAAACACACATTGTTTTACTCTGGAAATGATGAACTCAGAAGAAATAGTCTGGCTCTAATACTGAGGCAAGATGTAGCACAGGCAGTCAGGGGCTATAATGCAAAGTCCAACTGAATCATATCACTCAGTATTCTCTGGAAAACTTGTCAACATAGCCATCATTCAAGTTTATGTTCCAACAACAGATGCTGAAGTAGAAATCAAAAATGTTTATGCCAGCATCCAAGAAGAAAATGATTAGACACCAAAACAAGACATGCTGATAATCATCGGTGTCTGGCTCACAAAAGTAGGAAGCAAAGCCATAGTGCAACTAAATGGTCATTGCACTAATTTCCCATGCAAGCGAAGTGATGGTCAAGATGTTGCAACAAAGGATATTGCAGTACATGAATTGAGAGATGCCTGAAATGCAAGCTGGATTCCAAGAAGAGAGAGGCACTCATGATCATATCAGAACTATATATTGTCTATGGAAACACACCAAAGGAAAGGAAGCTCACTGTATAGATTGTAGATCTAGACTACAGCAAAGCCTTTGATTGTGTGGATCATGAGAAACTATGGATGGTTCTGAAAGAAATGGGTGTGTCTCATCATTTGATTATCCTGTATTATGGATAAGAAGCTGTGGTTAGTACAGAATACAGAGAAACAGAATGATTTCCTGTAGGCAAAGGAAAACCTATTTGTTCAAACTTCACGCAGAACATATAAGGAAAGCTAGATTAGGAGCAGAGGAAAAAGGAGTGAAAATTGGCAGAAGATACATCAATAATTTAAGATATGCAGATGATACCATCATTGCTGAAAGAAAGCAGCAATGAATTGAAATGACTCCTGATGAAAATGAACAAAGAAAGGACAGAAGCAGGATTGCAGCTGAGCATCAAGTACAGGAAAATCACAGAACTTTATTATCAACAATGAAGAAATAGGAATTGTTACAGATTTTGCATATCAGTTATCAATTCAAAGGGAGAAAGCAACCAAGAAATAAGAAGATCTAGGCTTGGAAGAGTAGAATGAAGAAACCAGAAAAAATAATTATGTTTAAGGAGGTTTCACCGGAGACAAAGGCCAAGATAACCTAATCAATGCAGATTATTATATATGGGCATGAAAACTGGACAGTGAAGAAGATTCTATTCTTATACAGATGAAGCAATTATCCCATGTGATATCTGGCCACAAGGACAACTGTTCTCCAAACACTCCATTTGCAAGGAGAAGGACAATGTAAGTGGTCTTGCACAGCTGTACCATTCATGACCATATAATCTCAACACAAAAGCAAGTATTCAGGAAGAAGGAATAGATAGATCACAGAACAAACAATAGATCTACTGAATATCCCAGTTCAAAGATTTGTGGTAGTAGTTTATTATATTAATTTTCCACTGTTTTCCTCCAAGGAACCCAAAGTAGGTTATGTAATTTTCCTTTTCTATTTTATACTCACAAAACCCTGTGAGGTAGGTTGAGAAGATAGTCACTAGCTGGTCTAAAGTTAGCCACTGAGCTTCATGACTGAGTGGGAATTAGAACCTGGGCCTTTGAAGTCCCAGTCCAACACTTTAACCACCACACCACACTGGATTTCAGTCACACAGACTTGTTAATCATGGGGTTATAGGCCAGACAGATAATAGTTGGTGATGAGACCAAGGTTTGCAGCATGACAAACAACTGATGTTATGTGACCTGTGCAGCAAATGAGCATATTTCTATAAGCTGCAGATAAAGTGATTCCTGAAGATGAACTGATTTGAGGTATTTTGAGTCATTGACTTGTCACTGATGAGCTGAACATGTGGTGTGCTCTGAAATAAAAAAAAAAAAAAAAATGTTTGTTGGCATGTCTCCCAGACAATGAGGACAACAATTCTGTTTCTGCTGTTGCAGAAGGTGAGAGAAAGCAAGAGCAGTTTGACAGTGGAAACAGTTATCACAGATATAGTTTCATTCACTGGAGATCTTGAAGCAGAAATTGGTGAGCCATAGGTTAGGACTGCTCTTACTCTGGATTTCCTACACTGAGCATGCTAATGGACCATATGTCTTGCAAGTCTCCCTCCAAAGCTATGATCCATTAATGGACTGTCTGTAGCACCTGCTGTCTAGCTAACTGACCATTGCATGCTTACGGCACTTGTATGTATATAGACTGCAGTTGCTCTTAAATCAGGGGTGTCATCCTGTTTAAATGCAACATCTTCTTCCTGTTTAAGATTAAACTTAATTGTATTTTGTCTATATTCCAGTGGCCTTCTAATCTCTAATGTAGCATTACTGCTGATTTCTAACGTATCCAACATTGCTTGACTGGCAGAGGAATGAATCAAAGCTAGCATAACTTCTTTTTATTTTGTTCCACTGAGATATTAAATAAGTTGTTTCTCAGTCTCACACTCCCCACCCCAGTCCTTTCTTCCTTTCCAGATCTACGCATATGTGTTGTTTCTGTATTAACCAAGAATCTGCTGTATTTACTGTATCTTGTACTTGGGTACCATGTTGGATAGCAATAGACCCAGGAATCCGTACACTGCAGTTTTCTGACTGTGCTACTTTATGGTTGTATAATTTATCTATATCCCACATACCAGCCTTTCCAAATAAGATGATTTTGCTGCAGTCTGTAACTAGCTATGAGCAACTGGCCCTTTGTACTCCTAAAATGCACATCTGAAAGTTTAATGCAAGGCCTTTTCATGAATGCTCTTCAGCACTAGCAGAGGAAACAATTGTGTGGCATGTATCAAATGTTTTGCATAGTAACTTTCCACCATTCTTAATAAGAGTGAAGAGAAAGGAGCACACTGTAATCACCACATGTAACTTTTAAAAAGAACTCGTGCCAGAACATGTTCAATTAGGCGTTTCATCCAGATTAGCCCTTTTTAGTTATTCTTCCTTTCAAAGAAATGCACTTGGATATGGTTCAGACATCGCACTGCATAGCAGGCATGAGATACATTTTCATTCACCACATGGAGTAAATTGATTTTTACTCAGTGTGAAGACGTTACTGTTTCCTTACATCTATAGTAGGAAACATTACGCATCTCATACTAAGTAAAATTCAATTTACCATAGGCAGGAGCCGAGAAAAAGAGAAATTCTTGGCTCAAGTTCTGTTGCACAGCAATACATAAATAAATATATAAGTGAAATGCTGGGCATATGTAGGCTTCTTGCTATAAAAGGCACCTTGTTTTGTAGCAGGAAAGTGTGGTTCCCATGTTTTTGAGTCACTGTGTTACATTCATGCACAGTGAATGGAGTGTGCAAGTTCCCCTGAGTAAAACTCAGTCCTCAAGCATCATGCTGCCGCTCACCCTGCTCTTTTCCCTTGATCTAGAAAAAACCTGCTGTAGGCCTGTTTAAGACACCTGCCAGGGAGCTCTTTAGATCCCATTTAGTAAAAGCAATTAAATTACCAGCATATTCATGTAGCCTGAAATCACATAATAAAGGCTGAATACACAGTGTAATCATGGCATACCATGATCAGAGTCCAATGGGGCCCTTATGCCTCTGACGATTTTCTTCCACCCTGCCATTTCTGTTGTAAAAGTGCCACCCTACTGCTTGCACATTGACAATTTGGCACTTCACATACAAAATTATAGAAGCTAAATAAATAATAAGGGAACCCTGCCGACCTGCCTTCAGAATGAGCATTTCCACTCATTTGGAGGCTCCCCCCAGGAAGTGCAAAATCTCTGTAGCATAAGCAGTGGATCCCACTTGTGAAATGGAATTAGTGGGATCCATCAGTTGCAGAAAGGAGTCTGTGGATTGGAAGGGAATTAGTGGGAGTGTAGGTATCTGCCATCTTATAGATTCTGCCCAAGATTCCCAGTCTAAGTCAGATTCCAATTTCTGTTGTTGATCCTGGAAAAGAAGCACAGTGTCAGACTCCCTTGCTATATAATTCTAGAGGGAGAACAAAAGAGTAACTGTTCAAAGCATCAGAAATTCTACTTTTCTTTTAAATTTATATTTTATTTATATAGTAATTAAGGTTAGGGTTTATATCAGACTCAGTGCATTTCATGTGCTGGTATCATGCATAAATAAATATTAATTCTCTCACATACCTCTTTTCTCAAAGTATTTTCATGCCAGTCCTCATCCAAAATGGCCTCCAGAGCTTGAGAGAACTGCTGGATCAGATGAAGGGGCCATCTGGTCCAGCCTTCTGTTCATGCATTGGTCATCTAGTTGCCCACAGGAAATCCACAAGCAGAATATGCTCCTCAGCCAGTTGCATAGACGGGCATGCTGTGTCTGACACTAGCCATCGAGAGCAGCTTGCATATAATCAGTAAATGAAGACAATCCCAGCCCAGAGGCTTACATTCCAAAGATACACAACACACAAGAAAACATGAATGAGGTGGGAAGAAGGAGCAACATTTCGTCTTCCACTGGGGTTGGTGGAATGGCCCTGCTTCTACTGTCTCATTTATATCAGTACAATATGCCTGAGTGGTGCTGATGGTGACAGCGGAAGGAGGAGAAGCCATGATGTAGTGGTGCATTTGAAGTGCAGCTGCTCATCACAGTAGTCCCTGTAGCCCGGCCCACGAGGAGAGTCCAAAAATTCAGGCCCCTGTGCTGATGCATTTGAACAAACCAGTTCTAGTAGTTTTGTTTCCTCCAGGGAATGGATTGACCTTTCAAGAGCAAGCCACTGAAAAATATTTTCCACTTATTTACAAGAGGGGCTTATATATTGATTCTGACAAAATGCATTTCACCTCTGCTACTTATGAGAATTGCAACCAAGCTCAGAGGGAATGAGGAATTCTGAGAGGGTGGCACATGAGCTCAGCATTGCTGAGAATAAAACATGTCACCACCATGTCTCTGCTAGCCCCAGCTTCACAAGATCACTGAGGAGGAGCTTTCAAGGAGGTGGTGCTAAGCAGGGTTGGTGGGATGGCCCTGCTTTCCTCTCATCTCCTTTAAAGCAGCCTGCTGGAATTGATTATACATTTACTTAGAAGACTTCAACTCATATTCAGCTGTGGCCAAAATGGTACAATGCAATAGCTTTTAACTTCTCGTATCTATTTGTAGGGCTGTGACATAGTCATGCCCCAATTTTGATTTCCTGTAAATATAGATTATTTGATGTTTCAGCCCAATTTGCTGTAGATGGGGTTCCTAGCTGTTTCCCATTCCCAACACTGTCTGGATGCAATCCTGCTTTAGCTTGATCAAGGTGGCTGCATCGTGTGCCCTTCCACCATAAATGTTTCAGAGAATGTTACTATTTTGTATTTATGATCACATGAAGTTGCTTTCTGACCCATATTATTTAATCGCCTCACCATTCGAGAATTTTTGATGAACACATTTCCATGTTTATGCATAAACCCAGGCCAGATGATCTTATATCTTTGTCTGGAAGTTTCTCTATAGCCAGAGAAACCTTACAATGACTCCATCTGATAATGCCTGCAGCCCTTTCTCCACAATTGTACCAGACAACTGTCATGTCAGCCTGGGTGATAACAGACTGCTATATATGGAACTACTGATGATAATGATGGATGAGAAGGTTTAGCTGGTGTGGATCATAAAATGTCTCCCAGAGAAATCACACCACTGCTCTAGCAATCTGGTTTCTTATGGTCCAGTTCAAGGTGCTGGTTATGACCCAAATAATTTTGACTAGCAATCCAGCATAGTGCATACATGAGAGAGAACACTGAGCTCTGGCAGTTGCAAACTGATGTTGAGTCACAGTGCAAGAGAATTTGCAGAGGTAGCAAGGAACACACATCTAAAAATAAAATTAGACACACATGTAGACCATCTCCTTCACACGGTTCAATATTCTTCACAACCTATTAAGAGGAATTTTCAGTGGTAGCCAGGAATACATTTATGATTGCTATTTATATGAGTATTGCAGTATACAGAGTATTACACTGAAAATCAAAAGGCAACCATGACAATTTCTTTGGCTGGTCTATCATTATAAGAAATCAACTTCACAGCAAAATGGACTGTGACTCAGCTGAAATCTGTAGCTACAATCTATACACAAATATAAATAGAAGTGCTCAGAAAAGTGGAGCAAAATAATTTCCCTGCAGTGGCAAGTCAAAATCAAATGTCAGTTCCATCTGAACAAGCTAGTAGATCTTATCCAAGTTACTTAAATCTTTTGTAGAAATTAGAAGTCAGACCTGAAACTTCAAAAAAAAGCAAGCAAACAGAGATGCTTAGAATTATTTGGCCTTCAGAAGATTTAAAATCATGTGTAAAGGAATCGGATTCCACAGTAATTTTTTTTTTTGCAATAAATTCTTAATTGGTAATTAAGAACTGAGTCTGTTATTTAGATTGAGTGATAACGAATTGCCAAAGGTAACAGCTGACAAGGGATTTAAAGCTCAGTTGAATACCTGAGCCACTGAACCACACTGAAATCTTGGAAGATTTTGTGGATCTTTTAGAGTATCATGATACCCTTATCCAAACCTGTGGTGTGACCACACATTAGTCCATATAATTTTAGTCACCACACCTAAAAAAACATATTGTACTGTTGGAAAAAAGTGCAATGGCTTTTTGGATTGGGGAAATTGATTGGAGAAGGAGGCTATCCATGGCTGCTGGTCCTCATGGCTACATATATTCTGTCTCGAATAGCAGAGGCAGTATGCCTACATATACTAGTTGCTGGAGAACTGGGGTGGGATGGTATTGGACTCAAGTCCTTTTTATTGGGTCTAGTGGGAAGCTGGTTGGCCACGATATGAATAGAATGTTGAACCAGATGGGCCTTTGGTTTGATCCAGTGTGTTACTTCTTATGCTGCTTTTTAAAGTTAGATGCCTCTTAAGTGTAATGCTGTTTATTCATAGGTGATAGTGGTGATAATTTTAAGAACAACAATAATTCTTACTTTTGTATTATAGGGAATATTTGTGAATGACAACAGCAATTTTCTTAAACACCTACATTCAGCTGAGCATTTGTTATGGCTAAGTGTATTTGCCTTCTTAAGATTCAGTAACTCTCCTTGCAAATGATACTGTAATTCTTAAGAGGTTTATCCCATCAACCATTGTTAAAATGTATATAAAATAAATAAAATGGATTTTAAAGCCACAGGGTGCCTCTAATAGCTTTTCCTTTCAGACGTGAAGCTCATAAGAACTTGTCTAAACTGAAGACTTTTTCTATGACTGAAGATAGTGACAGTTGCATCACAGTGTCATTGTGGAATGCCTGAGCTCCTGGAGTTGAGGCACAATACCAGTGGGATCTGAGTTAAAAAGATGTCCATAAATTATGGATGAGGAAGAGAAGTCGTTCGTATTTAAGGCTCCCTTGCTTACCTTGGTGATTACTAAATAGAATTCTAAAGGAAATTTGTTAAAAAGCAAAGAACACACGCAGTGAAGTGGTTCAATACCAAAAACCAAAGCCAAACCAAAAAGAAAATAAAATTATGAACTTAGAACCAAGCTTGAAGACCATACTGTTGGGGAATTATAGGACTTGCACTCTATAACCTGGTGCCACATCTAAAGGGCACTGAATTGGGAAATGCTATAATATAAGGACCGATCAACATATAACTGCCAACATGCAGAATGATTGCAGCAGCATCCATGTGTCATGTTTCATGCAGCAACTACAGCATGTGGATCAGGGCCCCCGGTGTTTCCAGACTGGACATCACATTTAGGAATTTGAGAAAGTTCTTGTAGATATCTCCACAAACTCGCTCCTATGGAGGGTGTGGCTAGTTGCATAATGGCCATGGTGGGTGTCTGGCTAGACAACAAAATGGGTAATTTGCCTAAGAAACTGTGTACAAACAGAGGAAGGGTCTGAGGTTCAGACTACACAATAGAATATCTATTTAAGACTTGCAGTACTATGTTGCTTACATTGAACTCAACAGGGTTACCTCTGTGTGGGTCTACAGTGGATCACTATGCTAATCTCTTTGGACTGCAATCACCCTCAACATTTCTGTGGTCCTACAGAAGTTATAAATACCACTCTCTCTCTCTCACTCACACACACAAACACACACACATTGTCCAGCCTCAAAGGACAGGTAAATGCCCCAGTCCCAAAAGGAAAGGTCTCTCTCTTGATCTCAGGTCCAACTGTTCCATTCCTACCTGGCCCTTCTACTTCTTCCTTTACTATGACAGCCCCCATACAGGAACACATATGAGTCTGTATATGCAAAGAGCAAGAGAAGGGGTTGGAAGGGTGGGGGAAGCAAAACTGAAGGAAACAGAACAAAACAATGAAACAAACAGAGCAAGGCTGATGGAGGAAGAAATAGCAACATAAAGGGGTAAGAAAGAGAGAAAGAACAAGGCTGGAACTGAGAGGAAGTAGTGAGAGAAAGTAATATTAGAGGCTAGGAGATGGGAGAAAGAGTGGGTGTGGTAAGAAAGAAATGGTGGGGCTAGAGGCTGGGAGGGAGAGAAAATCTGCACAGCAAAGGGATGGAGGGGAGATGCAAAGTGAGGCTGGGGACGTTGTGGGGAGAACAGGATAAAAGGATGAATGAGAGAGAGAGGCTATGGAGAAGGAAAGTAAGTAGAGAAGGTGGCTAGGGGCAAGAAAGGGAAAGAAATAGTGAGGAAAGGGGATTGCAGAAGGGGAATAGGAAGACTATTGGCTAGGATTGGAGAAAAAAAAAGCAACGTGAAGATCTGTGGTGACTAAGAAAATTGTTCAGTGACAGATCAGAAGCAGGAGGGGGAGCCTCATGCCACTGAAGTCCTTGTAGGTGTGGTGCAGACTCCTGGAATGACCCAGGCATGAGCAAATTTCTGAACCATCACTATCTCCCCTACCAGCCTTTTTATCCTGGTGTTTCTCCCTCTACTCCCTTGCCAGTGTCTCCATTTTATTGGAAGTCAGGCAGGTGCTAATACTGTATTGTTTTTGAAGTCTTCTGATGAAACACTTTTATTTCAGGAAGATGTCTTGAAATAATCAGCCACAGGTTTATTGATTCTGTCTCTACCATTAAAAAAAATCTTATATCTGTTCTGTCTTTTATTGTTCACCACTCTGAAATCTTCATACCAGAATACGGTATATAAATCTTGTAAATAATAAATAAACCTGACATAAGTACCTCGCAGTATCACAAGAACTCTTTGCTGTAGAAGGTCCATGTGACAAGCTGCATGATACAGCTGTTGCTTGGCACATTTGCTACGCAGAAGTTGTTTCTAGGAGTTTCCATGGGGTATTTGGAACATGTTCACAATTTTCTCATATAATGCATAAGATAATCCACTATTCCAGATGACCCTCGAAATGTTGTTGAACTGCAACACCCATCAGCTCTCACCATTAGCTATGTAAGATAGGTTGGATGAGAATTGTAGTCTAACCATATCTGGAAGCTTTTGGGTTGCCTGTTCCCCTTTACCCCATCCCTTGGCAATTGTTTGGCTTGCTTTTGACCTCCACCAACCATCTCTGATGAGCATAGCATAGCTCCATAGCTCCTTCTAAAAGCAGACTGGTACTCAATGTGTATTACCTGTTCACCAGTGGGGTATTGTTGGGTACATTGTGAATGTCCTCCTTCACAAATGAGCATAGAAAATGTGTACATGGTATGTATCACATAGACACATCTGATGCCTTTTGCACTTACTACATAAAGGCCGTCTTAACTCAGTCAGTCAGGGCCAAGCTGTTCATAATGCTTACACGGATAGGGATAACTCTCTCCATAAAAAGGAAGATACTACTGTATGAAAGACTGGTGGTGGCAGCTGCTTATTTTCCATCACAGGGGACTAGCAGCTAAGCATCAAGTATTCTTATTTCCTCCCTGTTGATAAGAGGAATTGTTGCTAGGTAACAGATACGCAGTAGGTTAGCACTTGCTGCCAGTCAGAGAGAATGAATCAAGGCACCGGCAAAGCGGATTCCAGAATGTCTCCCTCTTCAATTTCGCAGCACCTTTGCAGGCAGCTAAAGTGTGCAGCTATTTGTTGGTGGGAGGATTTCAGCAGGGGAGACTCACTAGCATTCCTTCCGGCTGCTCTCATCCTGTGGCATCTTTCTAATGGGTGTTCTGGAGGGAAATGGATGCTTTTGGGAAAAAAGTGTTGGTCTCTCCACCACAAAACAGGAGATGGAATCAAAAGAAGGGCTGATGGGAATGATTTTTTAGGCTGATACCATCCTATTTTAACTTGTAAAAGCCTTTGAAATTTGTCAGGGGGTTTTCCGTGTACATTCACCATGAAAGGATAAAACAAGCGAAGTTGTTTGAAAGCTTCATGAATGGCTGGGAGGATTTTTAAAAATATCTCTATGGCTACTGGCTGGACCTGCTGTGCAAAGGCATTTCTTTTCTGGCAGGCATTTGTCCTACTGAATTGTTAATTTTCATCTTCTTGATGCATTAGTTCAAGTATTTTGACTGCTGCCTCTTTGTTCACTTAATTGTTGGATTCTTTGCATAAAAAGGAATAGATTTTGAACTAAAATGATAGTTTTTGTTTCAATTAAAAGGTGGGATAAAAAGAAGGGGGAAAAAACTGCAGCCACTTGCCCTACTAAAGTTGAAAGAATTTTCAGTAAAGAGTATTAGATTGTATCATCTGAACTTTGTTTCTTTTTCAAAATCAGTAATGCTGTTGCTCAGAATTTCCACCACTCCATTCTACTCTGCCAGTTTTCTGATTCCATCTTTCCCAATTGTAAGTGTGCATTTCATGGCCAGCGAGCATATTTAGTCCTCAGTGGGCTATTTTGGGTCTCTATCCCCACCATCAACAGTCTTCCTTTCTTAAGATTGTTTTGCATTTCTGAAAACCTAGGTCCCCTCTCCCCAACCTTAGTGCTGCCTTTCCATTATGTGTGGGGCACTGCTGTGTCGACTACATGAGGACTGAAGTTATAACCTGAGAGTGAAAGTAGAGAAGGTCATTTTTCTCAACATTTTGATCCAACAGCAGTATTTTAAAACCTTCATTTTCATTCTTTCTCCTCCAAGAAACCCTTGCAACTAATATAGGTAGTCTGCTAACTTATTCATTCATGTATTCATTATATTTCTGTCCCATGCTTTTTGTTGGAAGGAATCGAAGGCCAGCTTCCTGTGTTAATACAGCAGGAATTGGGCTTTCATTGTTCTGCTGTAACGTAAACATTTCTGCCTGACCCAGTGGTAGGCACAAGCTGTGGAATCCTTCTTACATGGAGCAAGAAAGCTGAACACACTGCCCATGTTCTGCCCTCTCACTGCCAATGTGCTCACTAGTGGATGGAGAGGGGATCCTGGGTCAGTTAGGATCCTCTCTTGCATAAAGGCCTTCCGTGCACTTATGCTAGTACATATGCAGCACCATCTTTTATGTGCATCAAATATGTAGCCAATGGTGGGGTTGGGGTCATGATCAGCACATGCCCTGGCTGCTGTATGCAAACCTGCTCCCACCTTGGGACAGCAGAGTTGTTCAGCCAAACACCCAGGCATCTTTTCCAAATGGGGACTTTTCTCTAGTGAATCTCCTTTCTGTCCCACCTGATAGAATCTTGGGGCCAAGTCCGGGGCATGGCAGCCCAGGAGTGCCCCAAATGAACACCCAGAGAATACCAGTTAATGAGGGCATCCAAAGTAAACTCCCTTTTATTGTAGTAGTCATGATGGTGCTGTAACTGAATGTAAAATACAGTACTGTACATATTCATGGTATTTTTAAAGACAACACTTAGTTACTGTTCTTGCTTTCCTACCCTTTGAGGAATGTAGAAGCTGTTCCAAAGCATGGAATGGTTCTGTGTGGAGCAACAGAGTTGTGTGGTGTGGTTTAGAACAGAAGTAACATGTAGCTATCTAAGTGAGCCTCCTATAAGCAGAAATGGGTCCAGTGTCCCAGACCTTTCATTAGGAGTCCTGTCTCTCTGGGGACCATCTACCCACCACCCTGGCATTCATAAACTGAAATAAAGGTATAGGGGCTCTAACGATCTTTGTTGCATCTGATAAGCAGACTTTGGCTGTTGTGTGCTGCACCTGTTCAAAAATTTCTGCCTGAACAAAAGTTCCCCCCCTCACCTGCCTATACATCCCTTTTCACAAATTGGCGCGTCCTTAGTAGACAGGGCCCTTTAAAGGCAAACATATCAACCCACCGACCTACACACCAGGACTTTAGAACTTACTAAAATAGAATATATTTTACTGTGTTTGTTATTTTTCATATTTATAACCTGATTTTTTTCTGCAAGGAAGCCAGGTGGCCTACACAATCTCCTCCACTCCATTGTTATCCTTACAGTAACTGTGCCCATGAGACTATTCAGCCTAGTGCCTAAAAGTACCAAGCTGTGCAACTGCCACTGCGGCTGCTCCATGTGACAGCACCCCACTTCCCAGAAACGAAGTAAAACTGGCTGCCAGAAAAGCCACAGTGTAACCTTTTCTCCTCTGGCTTGCAGGTTCTGACATTTCCTCCTCAGAATGGGAAGGAACTGCAGTGCTGAGACCCTGTGATGCCAACCAATGTGAACAAAAGCCCAAATAAGCAATGTTCATTAGCTAGTTCCCCTTATTCTTAAAACTGGATTAAAAGAATAGCGGCCTAGCATTTGAAAACCCCCACTGTTTTATTTTTTCTGCCCTGAGTGAATATTTGTTTTAGGTAATTTATTCGTATTTGTATCTCTAATTCCTTTTATAATTTTGGGGTGAATCAAGCACAGTATGCCACAGATCTGATATGCGGAGATTGAAACAGTAATTACCGAGTCACCGTATGGAGCCATGTGAGATGATGTCCTTACTGTGCGGCATTCTGTTTTGTCAATAAGCTTACATCAAGACTTGGCAGGTCATTTCAGCAGCTTTCATGCTTCGGAATATGAAAACGTATAGAGCCTCTAATACCAAACTGGAGCTGCTTTGCATTTGCAATTGACAAATCCTATTTTGAAAGCATGCATGAACATGAGGATCAAACCTAGCTTTTAACATTTACGGAGATTTTTTTTTCCAATGGGGAAGTGTCTGATCCACTTCTAATTTACCTGTTGTTGACTTCCACAGTCTTTTTTAATCTCGTGCAGTGAAGATAGTCTCACCATTGGAGAAGCAATTAAGCAAATCCCTAACTGGAAAGTATGAGGCATCTGTTATAAAAGCAGGAAAGGTTAACCTAAATCCTGCCACACAATGTCAGGATAGTACAAATCAACATGGATAAATTACTTGGAGGCTTCATAGGGTTAAGGTAATGGAGGGGTGCATGCATGCAAGAACCAAAATATGGACAGAATTCATGAAGAGCAGAATTATTTTCTTTGGATGAGAACATTAGAAGGAAAAACAAGAATCATCATGATGTCATGGAAGTATAGAAGCTTTGCATATGGTTTGATGAAGATCGCTTTTCACTCTGTGTGTGTGTTTGTGCACATGCACATGTATCTACCTAGGATTGAAACAAACACCATACAATGCTTCTGTGGATCTGGAGGCCATGTAATCTTAACTCAGTTAAATATATTTCTCTAAATAAACTATCCTGTATCATTTAAAGTATAATGTGCAACAGCAGAGAAGAATCAAAGAAGGTTCTGCTAACACTACCTATTGAAAACTTTGAGTAAGAATGGGTTATCTAGGTGATTTCAGCAAAGGAATCTTCCCTGTATTTTCCAGTTACAAATACACGTTTTTTTGATCTCTCCAGTGGTTTTTTAATGGCATGCTTCCTGAGACCTAACTGGGATTAAATCCAACATCAAGTTAGTGAATGTCTATTAGCCTAAAGGGACATTCTCCTTTGCTTCTTCTCTTTGCATGCCTCTAAAAATCTGGTCTATAGTGTTTCCTAGCCCTCATGAGAGGCATGTGTGTATAGTTTGGATTCAGTCCATATTCTTTATGCAACTGCTAAATCATGGGCCCTATCCAGCCAAGTTAAATACTTTTAAGTTCCATTCACTGCAGTATGAGACCTAACAGGAAAGCACTGAAGCAGCAGGATCAAAAAGTGCTTATCTTTGTTGTGGTCAGCAGTATATGGGAAAATGTTCCAAGTAACATTCCTGACCTTGAGCTCCCTTTTGAAAACACCAGTGAATATGCATAGTCATGGTCTATGCCAATCAAATTTACTTGCCAATCAAATAAACCAGATGTATTTTCTGGGTCGAATGGTTGAATGAGGTACAAAGGTTCTTTCCTTTTCTTTCTTTCTCCTCATTCAAGGCATGTTTGTAAACAAAGTGATGATTTCAATCTGTTTTAGCAACTGTCAGTACAAATCTGGGACTGATTACTCTAGATGAGCTCATTTGAAGTGTGATCGTATGTTTGGGCTCCAGGAGTAAGCAAACAATACAAGTGCTTTGGTGATTGGAAATAAATATCTGGGACTATCTATCTATCTAGCATGCAAGCTGGCACTAAGCACTGGAGAACACAGATGGGCAATACTGTGTGCACAATAGTCTGTTTAGTTGCAGATAGAGGACTTTGGGGCATATCTTGTTATATGGATGGCCTTTGCATGAATTATTATTGCATGAATCAGATGGAGCACATGTTCTCCAGCCATGTTAGGGCTTCTGGGTTGTTGAGGCTCTGCCAGCCTGTTAGACTGTTTTTGTCCACTGGACCTTGAACAGCTGGAAGCTTGCTACTTTCTCTTCTCCAATCTAAGCTAACTAATGCTCTAGGTGGCTCCTGGAGGCTAGTGATTTCTGTCCATGCATCCATTTGGTAGGATCTCCTAGTCATACTATTTTCTACGAGAGCAGGTGGTCTATAGGTCAAAGCCAATGGTAAAAATTATACCTGGAAGCAAACTAGAAGTCAGTTGGAGGCTTGTATATTTTGGCAGTGCAGGGAAAACTGGAAAAGAGAGGCAAGTGTACAATTTAAGAGAGAGGAAATTGCTAACTGTGAACAATGCAGCAATTGAGGACGTACACAACTGCACACTCTTAAGCAAGGCTGCTTCAATGATGTTTGGGCATGGCAGCTGTGAGGGTGTATTGGTCTATTTTTGGTTACAGAGATGACCTAGGAGGCGCTCACAACATCAGCATTATTCTTTTAAAAGGTTTAGCTTACCTCTCCATGTCTGCATTTATCTAGCTAGAACTTCAAATCCTCTGAAGCCCTTCTCTGGCAGGACCTGCTGGGTAGTGGACAAAAGGTCCATCTCAGCCACACTGACTGTTGAATGCTCTCCCCAGATAGCCTCATCTGGATCCTCCCTGGATGTCATTTCAGCACTAGGCAAAGTCCCTTTTATTTCCCAAGATATTTAATCTGTTCCAGCTTTATCACATGTTTTTTATGCAGCTTAATGCTTTATTAAGCTGCCAGATCTAAACCAAGCTTTTATTGCAGTACTGTATCACCTGAGTAATTCCCTCAGCGCACGATGCTGCTCGTTTTCCATCTCTATTGTGTGTCTCTCTCTCTTTTTGTTCTGAAATGTTCATTACCAGCTTTACTCCAACTTTTCTTCTTGTACTTCAGTTGCAACATGTGTCATGATGTGTGTGCCCCCCACCCCCAGCACTGTCCTCACCTTTCCTGCAGTGCAGCAACTCAGAGAGCCTTCAGTTTCTTTCCTGCCTCCTCTCCCCACCCTTCCTGGACTTTTGCTCTGACTTACAAATGTCTCCTTCTCTCTCCTTCTCTCCCCTCTGAAGAAAATAAATGCCATGCTTCCTGATTGTCTTCTCTTTCTGCTCAAGAAATGATGAGCTGACATGCATGTCTACTCAGCTGTAAATCACATTAACTTCAATGGCCTTACATACAAGTAACTTAGCATGACTTCAATGGAACTAATTCATGGCAGTGTTCCTTTGTGAGGATTGGAGAGAGCTGGGACACTATTCTCCATTATTTTTAGCAGGGGGTGGGGGCAAACAGGAGAAGCTGTTCTTTCCCTTTCTTTCCCACTCCCTCCCTCTTTTCCTCCTTTGCTTCTGTGCATAACTAACTGGAATAAATACACATACACCCAAGGGAACGGTAAATGTCAATTTCCCTGTACACATCTCCTTTCCAACTATTCCTGACATGTTCTCAAATACTGGCAAATGCTATCAAGCTAGCTACACCCACTAATAGCACTAGGGAGTATATCTATGATGTGGGAAAATATTATAAGAGTTTTTCACAGAATCACAGAATAGTAGAGTTGGAAGGGACCATGAAGGCCATAGGGTCCAACCCCCTGCTTTTGCAGGACACCAAGTTACACCATCCCACTCAGATGGCTGTCCAGTTTCTTTTTGAATGTCTCTAGTATGGGAGAACCCACCACCTCTCTAGGCAGCTGGTTCCAGCTTATCCTGATGTCTAGCCTGAATCTGGGTTGTCACAACTTGAATTGATTATTCCATGTCCTACACTCCAGCATCAGCAAGAAGAAATCTTGATCTTCCTCTTTGTGACAGCATTTTGATATCCCACAACAAGTCTTGCTATGCTCATTAGGAGTAAGTAATACCGGATGTGAATATAACAGCACCATAATCAGAGCTTAATAAAATTAGTTGGACATAGATTGAGCCCTATTTATTCTATGTATTTTACATATGCTTGCATTTATGTTGAAAGTTGTCCTCATAACTTGCTTATAGGCTAGCATATAAATCCCTAAAAAATAAAGGAAGAAAGATACCTCTGTCTTCCAGATTTTGGGAGTCCTTGTTCAGGAATACCTGCAACACATACTGCATAACACAACATATGCAGTATGTTCTTCAGTGTGTGTAACCATAGATCTATGTAGGAATGGTTTCTTTGGAGTCTGTTTCTAAGTCTTCTCTTGGCTCTGCCGCTTTCTTCAAACTTCCTTCTCCATATTCCCTGTAGTCTCTCTAATGGAAGGAAATGTTTCTAAAGTTCAGTGATCATTACAGACAGCAGCAGTTAACTATCGTCTAGAAGCTGATCAGGATTAAATGCCTGTTTGAAGAGGATTTTTCAATGATTTAGAGAGTTGGTGATGAGAAGCTGGACTGCTCTTCTAGGAGAAGAAAGTCTACAACCTTTATCACTACTGTGAAGGACCTGTCCGGAGTACCCACCGATGCAGCCTCAGAGGGAGGTGCAAATTCATAGCAGCCATTTTATGCTTGGGCCCACATTGGTTTATGGAATTTCCAAAAGTGCCCATAGGTTGGCTATTCCTACCCTTAAGCTGTTTAGGTCTTTAAAGGTTGCAACCAGCACTTTGAATGGGGTCCAATAAAGCTTAAATAATATTGCCATGATGTTTTGCGAATAACTAGACTCAAATAACTATCATTGTGCACTCACTGCTGTATGCAAGCACATATCAGTGGCACATAATCTGTATGCTTGTAGAGTTTCTATGCCTGTACTTCCTGGGGTTGTCTTCAGTGCCATATGCTATTACCTTCATGGAAATAAAGTTCATTTCCATGAGGGTGAATTAGCAACAAATTAATTATAATTCATCACTTTTGCTTTTTGATATCTTCCAGACAATTATTAGTGCATTTCACAGAACTTTGTGATTTAATTTTAACATTTTCTTTTGTGTCTATTCAAAGCACTGCTTCTTCTTTAAGAACACAAAATGGGCTTTAAGGGAATATCAGTGGCACTGAAGACAAAAATGCTTCCAATGCTAATGGAAAATTATTATCTTGCTATTATTTTGGCATATCCTATCCCAGTTTCCTGAGCCTAAATGATACCCTCTGCTCATCATTGACGTTTGTTCTATTGTTCTAAAGAATGCTTACTGGAACATGCCAGTTTGGAACATGCCAGTTATTATGAGCAGAGAAAAGTATCAGGACAAAGTCCGTTAAGAATGAAGACTGCTTTTATTTCTCATTCACCTCTGAATGAGATTGAATTGTAATGGCCTTCCTGAATAACACTCTGCTGGCAATCTGTGTGTGAACCTGCTGCTCCATAGCAGGCCTTTAAAAGCAAATCACATATTGACGGTGGGTATAGCTGGGAGCGCTACGTTAAGCATCATTAAAACTTGGTCTTCTCAGAACCTTATTAAAAGATTGCTTGCCTTTCCATAATAAAACACTTCTCTGTGACGGATGCAAATAATGCTCTAACAATATGAGCAAAATGGTTCATGATTTAGCATCTCACTAGACTATTGCTGAAACTGTTCCCTTGCTGGGGAAGTGCAGAATCCAAGCAACTTTCTGGGCAATAGCATCCAACTAGAGAGCAACCTTCTGAGTTCTCCAGAGCATTTCTTCAGGTTGAGTATTAAATGAAATAAGGAAAGATAGGTGGATGGGTAGAGAAATGGCTGTGCATGATAATGTAATCTCAGAATCTGCAGTTAAGGGGTCTTAATTTGTATGGCTGTGTCCTTTTGAATTAAATACACACACAATAACATCCGTTTTAACGTATTTGGAAAGACATGTGCAATTACTAAGATCTCATCCTACTCTAGGTGGAACACACAGGTTCTTTATGCACAAACACTAGCAGGTTAAGAGAAATCTATTCATCAACATAATCTCCAGCTTTACCACTCACTTACCTCCCTTGTTTTTCTTTAGATCTGATCTGAAGAAGAGATTTGGAGAACAAAAAAGCTTATTCACTACTTTGTGGTATTTAAGTTGGTCTTAATATACTTTATATTATCTGTCTGTTTGGGTAATCTGAGTACTTACTGTCATTTCTCACAGTGGTGTTGCACTTGTTGGACCAAACACTGGAAGGTGGAATTTATTTGCTTCTTATGTAAGCTACTGGGTAGAATAGAACCTACATAGTTTTGCTTGGGCTACATCTTATATTTTTTCAAGCTGAAGGGAAGTACTCAGATAATATGAACACATGAACAAAACAAGCAATGACAGAGATAGTTCATTAGCTGTCCCTCTGTCATCTATCACAGTGCCTTTTTGCTCTAATTTGGGCTCTTTGGGTTCCAATTCAAGCAGGTTATATATATATGTGTAAATACATATAATACATACAGTATGTAAATACATACACAGGCACAAATATACAATTTAATATTTGACACAGTGCAATTACTTTAAACATATTAAACTACCCATATTTAGGTTTTAGTAGTATGTGGTGGCTATAGCAGCGTCCCAGTTGCATTTGTCTACTGCCCTTCCATGGCCTCCAATGACAGGCTAAGGGAGAACAACTTGCAACAAGGCCATGAGGGACCCTTGCACACATGCGTAAAGCTTATCTCTGAGACAGCAGGCAGCAGACACCCAGTCTCAAAGTCATGAGTGAAAATAAAGTTACAAGACACTGGAAAGAAATGGCCATGACAAGAAACATTACGCTAGCTTGCACTATATTTTTCTCTTCAAATAAAAGCCATAAATAACCTTTGCAAGTACTGTGATTTCAGTGTCGCTCTGCTATCTGTGAGAGGAAAATATATATGGAACTTTTTTTGAAAAAAGCAAACAAACCCACAGAGCTGTTCTCTCCAGCAATTAGTGATGATACATGTACTAAACTGCTAAGTATTTATGAATAATCTGGATAGACAGGGCTGTCCCTTGCTAATCACAATGAATATTGGCCTGTGCATAAAGAACAAGACGTGATGATATCAAAGAGAACAGTCAGCTATTACCAGGGCAAACTCTTGGCCATGAGTTTTTACAGATGATAATATGAAAAGACAGAGATGCAATTAAAAGCAGTGTTAAGTACCCTTAAGGCAGAAAAACAACAATCGCTTTTGTTGTTGCATGTTACTTATGTATAGTGTTGTACTGAGCAATACTTTTAAAATTAAATTTTACTGCATATACTTCAAAGGGAAGACATACTGTGAAATAAATTACATATTTTAACTTTAATTTCCTATGACTTGCGATTTATAAACATTATTGTTTTGTAATGCATGAGTTAGACTTTTACTGGGGCACAATACAGACTACCAAAGGAACCTAAGCATAACAAGGGCCTTGTTTTCCTTGAACAAAAGAACAAGAACAAAAAATGCAGTCATGGCTCCATGCTTGTTTGCTTGCTTATTTATTTATTTATTTGTCTTTATATGCTGCCCTAGAGCCCAAAGGCTCTCTGGGCAGTTTACAATAAAAACAAATCAGAGAACAAGAAAAGAAATAGAACAATAACAGACAAATAAAATCAAGAGTACAATAATAAAATCCAATTAAAATATAAAATCTGATATTCATGGCAGATAACATAATGAGTGAGCTGCGATACGTTAAAAAAGTAAAGACCAAATTGGCTACCAGGTGGTTGGCAACCTATTAATAGCCAGAAAAGAGGAAATATGTCTCAAAGAAGGATACAAATTCAAGTAAAATGTGCACACCCATGCAAATGTGTACACAATTCTTCTACACTGAAATCCAAGCACAGTCTCCCTTACCGCTGCACGGAACACTGTGACAAAGTAACGGGCAGGCCTCCTTGCTCAGTCTGCTGCCCAGGAACTAACCATCGATGGACAGCAGTTCATATAATTATTTTCCTTTAGACCAGAATTAGCCAGCACAGTCTCATACTTCAGAGCAGGGCCAAACCTAGTAAAAGTTTCAAAAAGAACAGAGGCAGGCAGTTTTCCTGTGATCCTACCACAAGACAACCCTGCAAGGGGTAAGATTAACTGGCAGTGTTTGCACACAATTAACAGTCGTATGGGATGGGTACAGGTTGGTCTAAAAGATAATCAAGACTTGTGTACCTATTGAGGTCCTTCCTTAAGAAAGGGCTCATGGCTGACCAAACTCCTTCCTTTATTTCTTCACTGTCACTGTTGGAGGTGGTGGGAGTATACTGCTATAGCTGTGTGAGAAAGAGCAGAAGAAGTCTGGTTCTAAGCTATCTCTTCCACAGCTATGCAATTGAACAGTCTGTAGTTGGCATTCTTCACTTTCCAATTTTCTGGGATGGCATAGGATTGGTTGGCCTGCTTAGAATTTGTGTATGTGTGTTTGGATGACTCATTCTTGGGGCAGAACAGGAGGCAGTGTAGGGGACTAGGTCCGTTTCCAAGATCCAGCCTTCCCAGAAGACAGGATGGGATTGGAGTTGCTAGCTAAAATGCCAAGACAGGCAGGCCCAGAGGCCAGTCAGAACTAGTTCTGTGGAAAAACCTGTTGAGCAGGTGGAATTAGATGGAGATGGAGTTTATTAGTCTGATCATATGGCAACAGAGCCAATGTTCCTGCTGACTGGCCCACAAGCAGCACAAACCACCCTGAGGGTGGAGCCAGATCTTTTTGTTTGGAATGGAAGAAGAGTTTAGGTAGAAGCCTTTTGTGCTGATCTGCTTGGAAGTGCAGGTAGAAGACTGGCTCTGGAGAGGAAGAATGTCTAACTTCACTGCAAGGAAATAAAACATGAACGAATCATTGTTTCATATGATGCAGCCTTAAGGCCAGTCTACTTTTCCCGCAACATTTATTCACATTTCCATCACAGCTCCCTGTTCCCTTAGCACAAAGTTTGGACAGAGGTAGCAAGAAATCTGTGAACATCTGTCCCTCAGAAATGTGCATTCAGGCTCTCAATTTAGATTGTGACTGCAGTACATGGTTAAACTCATCTCACTTGTTTTCCAAAATTCAGCCTTCTTGCCCACCAAATGAAAAATATTTTTCTACTTAAAATAGAATTATCAACTATCTCTGTCTGTCTGTCCGTCCGTCTATCTATAGCATTTGTATGGTGCCTCATATTAAAAGGCTCTCTGGGCAGGTCACAGTGCAATTTCTTGGGAGTTTAGTAATTTCAGAAAAGAAGCAGCTAGTGGGAAGGATTTAAACCTCTCCTACACATGTGCAGTGAACCCAGTTTAGCTCACTTGCTAGGGAAGATCATCGGTATACTACTTATTTACCTTATAAAGTATTATTTAGTATTATTATTTGATTTATACCCTGCCTGTGTATGTGTTGATATGTGTGCAAGAAAAGAAGACTGTCTGCCTAATTGTCTCTTCCCTGAGGCACAAAGAAACCTGGAGCCAGACTTAGAATGACAGTTATGACCCATGTCAAGTTTTATTAGGACATTCTTTGGCAGTTTGATGGAGCATTTCCAAAGCTAGATACCTGTATAAAAATATTTGTCTGTTGGTTGTACTTAGGAAATTCTGCATGATGACAGTTCATTTTTAAGATTCTGAAAGGCCCAAAAGAAGAACAGTGTTGATGTGAGCCACACAGGATATGAGGCCCAGGTCAAAGTTTACTATTCCCTCCACTCACTGCAGAGTGAGCACCTATGTTGAAGGCCCTCTTCTTACAAAAAGTAGGTAAGGTACAAAATCTATGTCTGGCACTGATCTCTTCAGACAACAGGTTCAAATGCTGGAATGTTTTCCCATGTAAATGAATGAATGCCTGCATTTCTGGACAGAAAAAAACATATGCCAGGGTTCTAACCCAGCCTTATGCCTGATGTGGTGGTTTACTATTTGTAAGCATCCTTTTCATGGAAAACCCATTATGTGAGCTCTCAATCAGCAGTCTGAAGCAGTACAAGTCAGAAACACATTTGCCACCTAATCTGCTGCTTCTGAATAACAAGGCCTAATGGGAAGGAATCGGCGCACTAAGGCATTGTACAGCAGCTCCTCTAAAGAAATAACAGTGCTTTTTTTAAGGAAATAAGCAGAAGGAATTGCTCTGCTGGCAGAATTGTTTGGAGATAACATGGAAGGAGAGGTAAATACAGCCTTTGAAGAGCTGGGCTTTCTTGCAGTTAAATACTTTTTATTTGCTCTTCTAATCTGTTGTGCTCACAACACTAATTTCCATGTTTACTTCACTGGGTACAAGAAAATGGTGACATTTTCGGATTGTTTCTTGTGTTTAACACTTCCCATGAGGGCAAGGAAATGGTGACACTTTCCAATTATCTTTTATCTCCTGGAGTCCTCTTTCTTAAATTGCTCTCACTTGTCCTGCTTGTTAACTAGTCACTGTGGAATCGAGTTTGAAAGTTCACTTTCCAAAGGTTTCTATAGAGTAATAAATAACCTTCAACCACCTCAGGTTCTAGTATCCCTTCCGAGACTTGGCTTTCTCTCGGCTTACATGGTCAAATACTTGTTCAGTTTTTATTTGAACTGTGGAGTCATTTCTCCATGTGTGTTTTTATATAACTCTGTATGCATTTCTGATGCGTTATATAGAATACACATTTCCCAATCAACTTAGCTATGTGAGAAATGAGACAGAAAGTAACACAGTAAGAATGTATGCTCTATCAACAAAAAGTCACAGATATAAGCAGGCAAAATTTGGCACTGGTTATGACAATTAGGACTATAGCTCCTTACCACTGTAAGACACTGGATTGCTTCTGTAGTATCTTGGGCGGGTTCATTTTGACTTGTAATCCCATTGAAATGCTTGCTAAGCTCCAGCTCCAGTTCATTCCAAAGAGGATTTCCTGTAAAACTGTATGAAAATGGACAAAGAAATTGATATTGAAGGACGCCTAATTTGATGACCAAGTAGTATGATGGATGTGTGTGTGTGTGTGTGTGTGTGTGTGTGTGTGTAATGATGATCCATCAACACACACACAATACATACATGTACAAACATATAACAAAAAAGGTAAATATTTTCTTGAAAATGTGTGAAAATGGCCTAAGTAAAATACCTGCATCACATGTGACTTTATCTTGCCACTAATATACAAAGACAGTTGGTATTCTGGTAGATGTTTGAACTGTAGCAGGAGGGAAGAATAAGGAAAATATTACTGATCAAGTGGGCTTATTTAAAAGTAACAAACAAATGTACAAGGCCTAGTAGTTTTATATAACAAGTGGAATAAGAGAAAGGTAAAGGGTGGGGAAAACAATGGTTACTTATGCTAGTGGAGATCATCTTTCCAAACATGAGAAGAAATGGATTTTTCTCCAGCTATTTGTAATTGGTCCTCCAAACACGTATGGGTACTAAAAACTCTAAAAAATGGCTGATCTTCACAGCCAGGTTTTCAAAACTCATTTAACAAAGATGTACATATCTAGTACAGTATACATTTGTTTGTAATGTTTAACTCCTCTTAGCTCCAACAAGACCAGAACATTTATCTGTAAATGCTGAAATAATTATGTCAAATGGTATTCATTTGAATGATGGGGGCTATAGGGAGGTGCTCACAAAAATGAGTGGGAATGGAGAAAGTATCTTGTGCATGCTTATGTTATGGGTCATGTACCTTAGGAGGGTCATGAACAGTTAATGGATTACCAGCAGTTGTCTTACTTGGACAAATATTGGCTATACAAACAGAAACTAAGCAATGCTTCTATAGTCTGTATTGAGCTCAACTGGCTGAAAAAGCAAGCAGAACCTATCATATTAGTCTAATCTTATCTCATCACTCACACATATCTAAAAATAATGCTCTTCAAAAGTCTTGTCTTCAAAGGCAAGTATTTTAAAACTGGAAGATTCTATACAGGGTTCATCAGAACTTTGCTTGGTGAGTTTATCCTCAGCAAGTTGTTTGCTCCGTCACAAAGTGTGTTGGGGTTACTTCTAGACAATACAAAGATCTTATTATTGCCTTGCTCTCTTAAAGCTTCCAGAATCATAAACATTTTTAGATAGAATCAGATCCTTGAGTATTGTTCCAGCCTACAAAATTTTATGTCCCATCAATTGGAACATAGCCTACCAGCTCTGGCTAGTAATTGTCAGGCCTCCTGTTAGAGTCCTAAGAAGTACTGGGAACTGAAGCTTTATTAAATCTCTAGTGCAGGGATGGTAAGGCCTGCATGCTAACTTCAGCCCTCTTCAGTCCCTTCCTTGACCCTTCTCTTTCCCTGGAATCATCAATCCTGTGGTTCAAATACCCACCTCCCAACTTTTTGTGCGGTATGTGTGTGTGTGTGTCTGTGTGTGTGTGGAGGGGGGAGTATCCTTGGCTCCAATCCCTCTGTCTTCAGTCCCACCTTCAGCCACTCCCCCCCCCCCCCACCATCAGGATGTGGTCCATCAGAAAATGAATCCAGCCCTTGAGCTAAAAGAGCTTCTCCAAGGCTACTTCAGTAGTTGGCTTGTGAATTACAGATTGTGCAGGCTTAAGGCAGCCTGGGGCTTGAGGAAAGAGTGTGTTAAAAGGAGGCAGAACAAAGATCTGTGCTAGACAGCTTCTCTTGGCACATGTTTGTGTGTCTGTTCCTGATATTTGGCAGGTACATCTATATCAGGTGTTCATAGAGATGTGCACATTTATCCAAGCCTATTATCAGAACCCAGGTGTCAACAGTAGCATTCCCATTCCTTTGATCCCTGACACCTCTGCTAATTGTGGAGACTAACCTGCAATGAAACAGCAAGCTTTAGAACACATTTTCAAACAGCAGATTCTGGTTAATTCTCAATGAAACTGAAGAAATAACTCCAGAGAAAGGTAGTTGGAAGCTTCACAATTTTTTAGATGCTCATCTCATTCTCTTGCAAAGCTGTACTTCAAAGCTGTAAACTAACAAAATATTTATTTAAAATTATTTTTATACCACCTTTAAGGCCAGAACCCTTCCAATGTGACATGGAAGTTTTTAAAAATGCAAAACAATAAAATGCAGTAAACATAGTGACAATTAGTAACTCCGAATTAAGAAGCAGTCATGAAAACAGGTAAGTCTTCAGAGAAACCTCTCATGCAAAGTTGTTCCAGAGAAATGGGGTCACTACTGCAAGGACCTATTTCTTTGTACAATAGTCTGACCACCCTTTCCAGCAGGCCGCTGAAAAGGTCCTCTGTGGATGACTTCAAAGAGTATACACACGTAGTGGGTGAGTGCACTCCTTCAGATAACTTGGGCCCAAAGCACTTATGACCTTACAAGTGAATGCCCTAAACACACAGTGGAATCTGGCACACTGTTGGAATCACATGAGTCACTGGCTCTTCCCCACCATTGTCTGCATCAGCTGAAGTTTCTGAGCATCTTTATAAACAGACCTATGAAGAGTGCATTGTGGGAGTCTAGCCAGGATGTCTGTAGTCAGTAGGTGGCTGTCAGTAGCCAGAGCATTAGTAAGATCACAAATATCTGAAATATTCTTTTCTTATTTTGTTGCAACTATAGGAGAATTCAGTCTATTTTCTCAATACAAGTCATTGTTTACGCTCTGCAGACATCAGACATTTCCCGTAGTCTAAACTTTTGGTTATATAATCCCATCTAGTGCGGTCGAATGCCTGGTGTTGTGAATTGATAGATTTTTCATACCTTCATTTCATCTAAAATGAGGTAAACACACAGAAAAAGCTGCAGACAGATGGAGCTGGATCCAGCAGTTCATGAAGCATTTACAACACGTGGTTCCAGTTTTTCACTCACAGCTGGTTTCAATCAAAGTGAGCAATTAGTAAATTATTTTGCTCTTGACTAGCTTATAAAAAGGTGGCTAGGAATATTCACAAATACCAGAGATAAGGCAGATATGTAATATGGGAAACTAATGCTCATGCTATCTCACTGACACATGAACACAATGCCTTGTATTAGAAACGCAGAAACACATAAATGAATGTTCTTTTCTTATGTACAGAGTTGGCATCAGTCACAGTAAGGCTGTCCATCACCGGAAAAGAGAAAATACATATGGGAAAAAAGACAAACATTTTACATAAAATTGCTTGTGGACGAGTGATCTCTGGGGCTGTTGAGTCTGCCTTGCAGGTGTTAAGTGTTGATGGGCAGCTTCAAGGTTCATGCTCTCCAATATAGTACTTTCAGCCACAGCTGAAATGCACAAGTCCTCAAAATACAGACTTTCTTGAGATGAAAGACACAGTCACAAGTGTACTCATTCTACATGTTTTTTTCTAAAAGCATGAAGCATTTTTCCATGTTATGAAAACATTTAAAGTGAGATGGAAAGTATATCCAAATATTTTTGTGCGGAAAAATAAGAAAATGATGTAATTAACCTGAGCTTTTCACACAATAAAGCAGTCCCTACACTTTAAAGGCAGATGTGTTTGGCTGCTCTTTAGAACTGATCTTTGAGATTCAAAGAACACGGCCTAGTGAGTGATGATTCTTGGAAATAAAGCAAATAAAATATGCAAGTAAGCTGTTTCAGCTACATTTGAGCACCAGAGAGAATTCGAATTGACACATAGAAATCTATGTTCTTAGTTGGTATGCACAATGGCAGAAAAATGTGTTATTAGTATGGAGAACTGAGAGCTTGTGCTTCCATATCGCCTTTTCCATTTTATTCATTTCTCAAAAATATTTTTTGAGACCTAATGAATTGTCAGACATAATGGATTATATAACAGATGAAAACTTCAGTATGCCAGGAGGGACTCTAAAGCTTTTGATTGCCATCATTTTCTCTGAAAATGTGAATCAGTTTAAAACATTTGTCTCTGTCGGTATGAAATGACAAATGTTTCGATAGGTAGCTATGGCTCTCACCTGCAAATAAAGTTACCTGAATATATGCCTGAAATATGCTCTTGGAGACATCTTCAAAGGATGAATCAAAGTACAGGAGAGTAGATAAAAACCATCACATGCCTTTAAATAACTCCTTCCCCCCCTGCAAGCATGTTCAAAGTGAAATTATAGAGATTATCTTCATGATTTCATTACAGACAAGGACATTTAAAAAAAATCTGTATTCCTATGTGACCATCATGATAAAGATGCTTAGTATCAGGAAGAGGGGAAAATGGATTGCTTAATGCACAATAAGAATAAAAGGACAAAAAGGATGTGGGAATCTACAACTGGTAATAAGTGCAGATTTTAAAGATGAGGATCATTTGGAAATTTCATTAATAGGAAAGTGTGTGTATGAGGAATAGGGGCTTATCATGAATGGAAGCTCCTCTATTCCTCCAAGAATCCTATTGTTGTGGCAGGAATTATGGGACTTGGGTTCACACAGACCTGGAAACATGAAGGAGAAGAATACTAGAGCTTCACAATTGCGTGTATTCCTTCTAGTCTACTAGATCCTTGTTTCCTAAATGGAGGGAGACAACCAATGGACAACTAAATAGATTATGGGTGGGGAAGCAAGAGCTGCAGTTTATTTAAAAGGCTTTTAAATGAGGGGGAGTAGGTATATAATTTAAAATGAGTTTCTAAGCAAGAAGGGTGGATGGGAACTGTAACACAATTAACAAAAAACAAATGAGATTACCAGAACTGAACATAATGCAAAAACAGAACATATTCTTGAAAGAACAAATTAAGAAATATTTTTCATAATGCCAGCACTTTCAGGACATGAAGCTGCTTCTTCTGGAGCAATCTTACATATCCAAATCATAAGAATGCGCTAAGTCAGCTTCGAAAGATTGTGGCTGTCTCTCTTACACCATCAGTATGAATTATGCACAGCATGTCATCAGAACAACTTAGCAGAGGACAAGAATTCTGCCAGAAAACTAAGTTTTGGTTCCTATGAAGTAGGGAAAAGCTAGGATAACAGGTATGTGTGTGTGTTTCTCAGGCAATTAAAGAATGTTTTGGTGTTTTCCATCATTTTCAAAAAATACCTCTGTGAAATGGCTTCAAATATGCCTATGAAATGGCTTGTGTACATACATACATCCCTTAATTTAATTCCTGCCATGTACATTTAATATAGTGTATGTGCACCCTACGATTCATGAACAAAGTGAAGTCCATAAGTATAGCCCCATGATACATTTGATCAATTGTCTGATGACCAAGGATTTGAAGCAGTAGAGCTAGGACAGACAGCTGACCAATTGTACAGAACTGCTGCCAAGAGGGTTGGATAACTGTTGTAAATGGATCCTGGGAGAGTGCTGAGTACAAACAAGATTGGGTGCACAGGTCAACAGGAAGACAAAAAGCACAGATTTGCACATGCTAATTTACATATGCTTTACAGTCTCTCTCTCTCTCTCTCTCTGTGTGTGTGTGTGTGTACAGAAAGATTTTGTGGGGAACAGCAGGATATGAAGCACATGTGGGCAAAAACCAGCTAATCCAATGGGACCATTGAAACATAGAAGCAGACTGAGTCATAAAGGTTCTCCTGAACCATCTAGTCTGATCCCCGACTCCAGCCGGCTCCAATTAGATACAACTGAGATCATCGAGGCCCCATGCCTTTATTATTCAGCAAGTGCTGATGACAGCAGGGTGGTGTGACAGATATTCCTCCCCACCCACTATGGTGCTGGGATCCAAACCCTTGATTTAATTCTGAAATGGCTCTTGGTCTATGTTGCCTTACCTGCATGGCAAACTTCTTATTGTGGTAGCTCTCAGTGTAACATCTAAGATGGCTTGCTGTATGAGTCTTCCTGACTGTGTGCATGAGATTTCCACTGGAAACTCTCAGTGCGATCCAGAGAGTCCACATAGCAGGAAATGTTATATGTCATAATAGGCTGAGGAGAATAATCAGAAAGAAATAGCTTGCTGTGATGACATATTGTTATGTAGACCAACTGCGGGGCAGTGCCTATTCCTATTGGTTGATCCTATATCATTACAGCACTTAAATATCTTGGGAGCTGAGGAAACATGCACTTAAACTGGTCAACATATGCACTGGTGCATTTGAAGAGGGAACTCCTGCTTACAGTCAGCTATCCCAAAGTCAAAGGACATATCATTTTAATGAAAGCTTCCACACCTACAGAGAACAGTTCATCCCTTACTGTCACTCCAAAACCATTTTCCTTCAGCGTTCTGTATACCACCATGACATACAGGAATGACACTTTGGCTCAATAAAGTGAGATGCCAGGAGCTGTATTCTTGCCCCTAACTGCTCCTGAGGCAATTGCCAAATAATGAGCCTGCCAACTAAAGCAAGTGCCACAAGTTTTGTAGAAGATGGAGGTTGCACCAATGTATCAAACTTTTGTAGATGCCTCCATACCATTAGTATTCAGCTCACTTCCTATCATTGCCTTGTTGATTTCATAGCAAATGGCAGCAGGAAATGCTTTGATGACTTTTGGTCTTAGAGTTAAGTGTTCACCAAAGAACTGTATCAATTGCTGCATTCTTTTTGATCAGGTTGAATGCTCTTCACCTCCTGTCAACACAGAATGAAGGAAATGTGTCAGTGAAGCAGGAATCACGTCTGAACTCCGGGGGCCAGCCTGGCTGGCTGCCTTGCTCCATGATAATAGTTCATATTTGTAAAGCAACTTCAGTTAGAGTCTCTTTGATTTTTTTAAATAGCTTTTTGCCCTGTCTATAACATCTGATCTCTCCCAACTTCTATTCACAATGTCACAGAGCTTTCCTGTTTTCTCAAGAATTGTTCTTTATCTATTTAGAACTTCATCGGTATTCTTGCAAGTGTGGCCTTCTTTTGAAAATAATCTTGTTGGCTACTTCTCAAAAGGAGCCAGACGCTTCTTAGGCTAAACAAAACAACACAGATCAAATTTTATTTCTTTGCATCTACATACTATAGAGGCATTCCTATGTCAAATACATGACATATCTTTTAACGTGTATACTGTACAACATTGCACAAGCAGTCTTCCTCTCTTCCTCCTGTGCTCCCTTCAGCTCCTCTCTTCTTCCTGTCCTCCAAATCTGCTGTAGAGGTTTCCCCCATCCTTGGGAGCAGATATAGGGGGTGCATTTGGGTGCCTGCAGAAGAAGGGGGAATCAGTTCTGCCAGCAGTGTCCATTCTTCTGGTAAACAGACTAGTTTGATGCAACCTATGTTGGGACCAGGCCTTTAAAGATTCTTGACACTCCGAAACTAGTAAAGTAATGGGTGCTAGTTGCTGGGGTAAGTAATGAGGAGGGGCCATTCTCTTTATCTCTCATCCAGGGACACCCTATGTACACCTGGCTCCTCTTATTATCCAAACACCATGGTTGTTTCAGAGAATGAACTACCGCCCTCTCGCATACAGAGCAAGTACATGTTCAGCTGTTCCTGTCAGTCCAGATCACTGCATCTGCCAATAAAGAAGACTCATTAATACCCATGGTTCTTTGTTTCTGCTCATAAAGATGGCTCAGCAATGCTGTTGAATTCCGAGACCTAGAAAATTGCGTCAATTACTTTTTTCTGTTAATACTCAAGGGGTTTTCTACCCTGGGTGTGTGCGCTTTGGTAGCTCCTGATGATCACTCCAATTTTTATAAGAGATAAGACTGAAATGTCTCTGAAACATTCTGATATGTATTTCTATGTGAGTAGATGCTTCCATTATGCATGAGGGGGTAGTCTGCACGCTAGCTGGTAGTCTGTTATAACACTGTGCTCTTATATCTCAGATGTCCAACTGATGTTCTACCAGGTTTAGTTGAAACAGAGAAAATGTTTAGGATGCAGCATGCTGAAGTACTCCTTCCAATGTCTCATTCCCAAGTAGTACAATTCTGTGTAGTGGTACAATGGGAACCTTACTGACATATGTTTTTCACTGATTGTGTGCAATTGTGGTGATATCTTACGCAGACTGTGACTCCTATGCAGTACCGTAGGTCATGATGAATGCAATGACCTCAGTGACGGTTATTGTGTACCATGCTAAGTACATATTTTCTGGTCCAGGGCTACCAGTCTTTTAATCAGATATTTGTGTCTTTTCAGTACACTCTTTTGCTGTAGTTTGGCTTTTTGTACATTACTTTTTCAGTGATATGTCTGTAAGGATTGTTTGGGTTGTGGGAAGCTCTAAAAGGTGCAATTATGGCTGGGAACACAGTTGTAAAATATCAGCAGATAACCTTCCCTTTCATGCTCCAAATCTCCTATCGACCAATGATGATCCTCTGAAGAATACCTGTTGGAAAGCACTTAAGAATGAATGTTTGTAAAGGATTTACAACGTCAGAGCTACAAGGAAACTTCTCATAACTGAATAGCTGGAGGTACAGCAGTGAACAGTCATGCAAATTATTTTCTTTGTTTACCGTTCACCGTGAGTATAGCAACATTTCTAGGGGCAACATTTAAAAGATTAAAAAGGAGCAGTGAAAATGTAAATTCCCCAAATGCTAAACAAGACCTTATGGCCTTTTAGAAACAGAGTGCTCCTGCATCTTCTTCTGCAGTGTGTTGTGGAGTGTATTATTCTGTTTACATATATGTGATGTATCTGTTGGGTTCAAACGACAAAATAAAAAAGAAACAGAACTCAGTGCAATCATACAAATGTCATAGATGTGTGTATGTGTGTAAAGAAGAACTACAGTAACTAGCTGAACAACCAAGGGGGCAGTCCTGTGCTGCCTGGCTAGTGGTAGAAAGGGGAGAGTCCTTGCTACAAACGGAGATGCTTTCTCCACTATCTGTGACTCCCAAGTCAGAAGACTGTCTTTGGGCCACGTGCCATGGGGCAGGAACTGTTACTGCTCTTGTAGTTTTTCACATATGCATTTTTGCACTTTAGGGTGGTACACCATGGTATTTTGGCATTGGAAAATTTAATATTAGGGTGCTACACTCCTTGTCCTCACATTGAGCCCTTCAGAATTGTGGGAAGTGGCAGCCTTTCCCTAGAGTTTAAAGAAATAATTTTGTCCTTGAGGACTTGCAAAAATAAATGATTTTCACTCAACTCCATTAGAGCTTTCGTTTAAAATACTCATGATGGGTGATTTTGGGAGTTTCAAGTTAATGCATTTTATTTACTCTGTTTATATACTAATTTCCAAGAAAAAAATCATGACTACTTCTCATTGATTTCCAATGAAGGGTAACATCCTGCCATCATATTTTACTCCGCACTCATCTGAATTTCCACAGGGTTCTCAGTTTCAGGGTGTGCTGTTAAAAATGCCAACAACCATTGGGTGAGGAAGCAAGAAATGAACTTATATTGATAAATTGGCTAGTTGCATTAACTATCTGTAGACACAATGAATTTTAACCAAATGCTATATTATCTCCTGATAACCTGCTTGTTCCTGCTGTGAGCATACTAATCATTCCATTTTGACGTTCAGCCATTCTAGTTAATACAGATGTAACAGTGAGCAAGAAATAATTAGGTATGGCTCAATACCTCTAAAAAGATTTAAACAGTTGTATAAATCTAGAGAAGGAGATAAAATCAAATGCTTCAATGCTTCTGGCTATTGCCACAAAATATAAACCGAACCTAGAAGTGCAGAATAGCCTAAAGATGAACGTTTAGTATGTTTAACCTGGAAGTAAAAAGCCTAAAAGGATCAGCCTGTGAAACCTGAAATTGCAGCAGGCAGGTAGAAATGCTCTAGAAAAGTTGTGCAGTGGAATGACTCAGTTGCCTTGTTTGGCAAGAAGGAAGATCTGAGCCATGGAGCTCAAGACCCACTCCCAAATGCCCTCATTCCCACTGGCTGTAGCCTTAGGCCTTCATAAATTGATCATACTTAGAATCTTCCATGTGATTGGCAACCTGGATCTGAGGACACAGGGCAACTGGGGCCTAGGTGCAAGGTGTTTGCACACATAAGTCTATAGACAAAACTGTGGATGGAATCCAAATGCAGGCATGCAGGAGAGACTTAGAATCAAAATCTCCACCTATGGATGAGCTTTACTACTCCTCTGTCTCTAAATTTGCAGGTGTGTCAAATGATCACCTCCTCGTAGCCTAATCTACCTTAAAAGATTGTTGTGAGAATGGATGATATATGAATTATAAGATATATCAGTACTGGAGAGTGGTATAGAAATGGTAAATGACTTTAACATTCTGCTTCTTTTCTCTTTTATTTAAACGAAAGAATAAAGGAATACGTTGCTGGCACTTTTGGTGCCTGGGCCACTATTAAACAACATAGAATGATGCTGGATATTTTTTGCAGACAAGCTGGCCTCCATGTTTAGTAACTGTTTTGAGATGTTATGTTATGATAAACAGTTTAGAAAAATACAAGCAACCAAAGCACTACTATTACCATCCTGTTCCTAATATTTTTATGGGTATGCGTATGAAACTATTACTTGTTTTATTTTATTTATTCAATTTATATCCTGCTTTTTTCTAACAAACTCAAATTATAACAATTACATAATTGTTCTCTTCCTGCTCTCAGTCTTCTACTCACAACAATAACCTTGTGAGGTTGGACTGAGAGTCTGTGATGGGAACCCAGGTTGCCTGAGTCCCAGTCTTGCTTCTTAACTGCCACACTACACCACAATTGTGACATTGACAACAAGGTTATATAAACAATGTTTAATGATAATGAATGACATAGTTGACACATTCTTCCTTCAGTTTTTTTTAAAACACTGGTCCACAACAAATCTTGGAACAGATTCTAGATACAACAGGGATAGGTAGTCCTTTGATGTTTTATCAACAATTCCATTTGTTCCAAAAGATTTTAAACCTTTCTGCAGTCCTATGGATCAGCAGACAAGGAAACAAATCAGCCTAAGAGAATGGGAAAAACAACAATCCTGAAACAAAAACCTAGTTTTTGTGAGAAGTCAGTGCTGTTGGCAGCTGCAAGAGAGAAGAGAGCGAGCAAACAGAAACACGTTGCATCTGCTCTGAAAAGAGAGAAAAGTTACAGGATACAGGACAGGAAATGTGGATTTTGAGAGCCCTTATGCATGCAAAGACTTGTACTTCAAGCTGGGAAAGATGAACACCCACCACCTATCAATAAGTGGTCAGAAGATCTTACTGCTCTTGCTGTAGGCAACTGCTTATCCCCAGCCATGCATTTTGCCTGGATGCTTATTCAGATTTCAGATGGCAGTTTTGAATCTCTTTTTCTTTATCTTTTTTATTAATGGAACTGTGAATTCTTGTGCTGAAATGGTGTATTTTCTTTCCCTCGCCTTTCAAAAGTGCTTTACCCATTTTCCCCTTTCCTTTTGTTCCTATTATCTTGCAGAGAACTCTTGGGGAAAAAACTTCTGCAGGATATACTGATCACAACATGGTATGAGGAAGCAAAAGGCTGTGGTGTTCTGATTCATTATTGTTTTAAATGGCCATGCACTGTCTTGATGACATTTGGCTTTAGGACAGAATAGACATGTTAATAAAGGCTAGCCACAGACATTTTGCTGCCTAAGGCAAAGGCCAAAGCGCACCTACGCATTTCATGTCCAAAAGCTGGCTGGACTGGACCTTTCTTTGACATGAGCAGTGGGACGGCATTTTCCAACATTCCTGAAAGCACAGGCTAGCTTAGGGGATGTTGTGCTGGCAATATGGCCCCCAGATTTTCGCTCCCCTTTGCTTTTGCCTCCCAGCATGTGTTTCCTGAGATGCCTGCCTCACTCTGCCTAATGGCAGGACTAGCCTCAATAATAATAGCAATAACAATAATATTTCTTGAAACCAGCAGGATTCACTTCTTTTTGCATGGCTGAGGTCTCAAACCCTGTAAGCCCAGAGATGAAAACAAACCCCTCAAATATAATACACCTTGGTTGCATTTGCTGCTCTTAATCCATTATATGGATCCTTAACCTGAAATCCCATTTTTCGCTTAATGTAATAACAATGCTACGGTTGCACAGTGATTGGTATTATATAGAATATATGGTGAGATAAATGCTGGAATTATGGAAATCCTATTAGCAAGCCCCTGTGTACTGCACATGCAGCCTAGGCTTATTAATTTAGTCTTCTGACTGAAACCTGCTTTTGCTCCACTGAAATACAGTACAATTTTCCAATTAATACATGTGATGAACTGCAGCATATAAAGGTGAGGTCCTGAATGGATGGAAATGGATTTCCTGAGAACAGGATTACTGGATATACTGAACAACATATAGAACATGTCTTTTCCTCCACTTCATTATATGCCCCAAAGTTAGATCAGGAGTTCAAAGTCAGATTCTTTTCTGAAAGAAAAACACCAAGTATCAGTTTTTCTAAAGCATTGACAGTAGATGGCAATGTGACTGTTTTATACAGAATTATTATTCCTTCTAGCCTGTGAACAGTTCAAACTTTTGCTTAAATTAAACCACAGAAAGAGAAATCAAAATATCCCCAAAGAGCTTTTACAAACTATTCTTTAAATAATTGATGGTTACAACTGGAAACCTTTGTCCAGAATCTTGAAAAGTGGCCTGCCTTGTTCTAATGTTTTGTGGGTCACAATTGTTCAACCTTGTTTTTAATGAATAATAGTAATTTACTATGGTATTAATCATAAAAAGAAATGTACAATTACATGTCCCAACATGAAGAAAGCTAAGAGGACAGTTCTATGCAAGTTAGGCAGAAAATCTCCGACAGCCAGGAGGGCTGGTTGAGGAATGCTGGGAATTGTAGGCTTTTTCTCCCTTAAGTAAGCATAAGATTGAGCTATAAAGTGATTAACATACCATACTGGGCCTTTTCTGCACCATGCTTCAGTTGTAGATGAAATCAGCATCAACAGCAAAAGTAAGAAAGAACTCACAAACATTATTGCATTATGAAACATATTTATTCTTATCCAGCTATGGTCATTCATGACCAACTATGCAACTTGCCTGCTTACTCAGAAGTAGTTCCCACTGTTTTCACTGTGCGTCTAGTATGGCTATGTATTGGATTCACATGAAGTCTGAATCTGATGCAGACTCAAGTCTTTCGGTATGGTTCCGTTTGATCTGACGAAGTAGACTTTCCTCTAAAGCCAACTAAATATGGAGCAGAAATAGGCTTTGTTATTTCCTTGTTGTGGATACAACATGCAACCTTAAAGCAACCTTTATATCTCCAGACAGAATCTTTTAGTATCATTTTTCTAAACACTCAAGGGAGAAGGGATAGGGGCAGAAGAAGTTTGGTTGAGTGACTGACAGGTCCAGCTTCTGACTGCAGAATACATTTGCTGGGGATGGCAATTATTGTGTTTTTTGGGAAGAAAAAGACATGATGATGCTGTTCTTCCAATGCTAGCATGAGTCGCTATTTTTTCAAATCCTGACACTGGTTTTCAGTCATCATAATTCCCTATCCTCTGTATCATTCTTTTGAAACTTTGCAGGTTTCATGGCTAAGGACACATCTATGACATATGCTATCTTCATAAAAATTGGAACCCAAACCCTGCAGGAAACAGGGAAGAAGAAATAAAGTACTCCCAACCTCAAAAAAATGGAAGAACTCTTCCCCTGCATGGACTACTGCTTTAATGTAAATGATCTGCAGAACATTTACAGTTCTAGGTATTTCTGAAAATGTGTGTTAACTCCCTTTGAGTTCATTGTCTTGGTTATATTTATTTTATTTGTGATTTATAATGATTATAGGCAATGCGATGTGACTGACTGAGTGGAAGCATCACTGGAAATCTGCTGCTTTCTACTGGGGATCACAGCTCTTAAACTTTATGCTGGAGTCATATGGGGAAAGGACTCCTATTTTCAGAAATATTCTGAATTTCTTATTTTGACACAGATTTCTTTAACTCTCTCTACCCCCCGACACCAAATGCTTCACATTAATTTCAGGGGAACTTTTATCTGACTGAAATGGAGAGTTAGTTTCTTGTTTGTTTCACTATTTTTAGTTAAGATTTCAATGTTTTGCAGTGTTTGAAGATAGGAGGTAGGAAAATTACAAATGGAAAGAGGGAAAGAAAGGAAAGAAATAGGCTCTAAACCCATATGCAAATCTGAATGCATTTTCTTTGATCTCACAGGAAAAAAAATCAGTAGACTTCTGAAGGCTAAAAAATGTCACAGATAAAATCAGCAGCCTTCTTAATGGTGAGAACAGCTTTCATCAGCTTCTTGATATACCAGTACTCTGACTTAAGGTCTTCCAGTTCTGAGTCTTAACTTTATAATTTACATATTTAGTCCAACAGATGTTTGATTCTGCCACTTCTTCAGTTTCCTTTTAGATCTTTGAATCTATCACTTAATGGCTAGGAAAAAGAAATCTAACATCTAAAAAGGTTTGCTGGGGGTGGGTAGAAAAACTTCCCTTTTCACTTGCATTAGGCAGTTGGATACATACTAAAGTAATGCAGTACAAGAATAAAGTATAAGTATGGACTTTAGATGATTTCTGTAGCATAGAAGACATAAAGCCAATTATTAGTTTTGAAAGGTTAAAAGTCACTATATAGTGTAAGATTTCTGTCTCAGGTGCTGTGAATCTGTTAGAATCTCAATTTAATTCTGCCCTAAATATGAAGAACTTTGCAAATGTTGATAAATTGCTAATAACAATGAACTGAAACAAAATTCTCACCCATGTGTACCAGCCAAATGTAATATGGCTATATTACATGGCTATTCTCTGCATGTAATTGTCAGGATGTGCCTGCTTGCCAGAGAGCTGTTAAAGATAAAAAACTTGTAAGGAAAAAGATATAGCAACTGTAACTCAGCAATAACATGGGTGAAGACAGAAGGCTTCAAAGTTAAACTAGACTTTTGAAAATCAAGTACTCAGACCTTTGGGTTTAGGTGGATGAATCTATCAGATTTGGTTTTAATCCCATTCTTTTTAAAAAACAATCTCAAGTTCTTTTTGTGTTGACTATACTGTAAATTCTTATCAAAACCAACTTGAAATGAAACTTCCACCTATTCCTAACCTCAGTTTTCAGCTTTTTGAGACAGTCAGGACACCCATGCTTTACGTGGTATCCTTTAGGTAAACTCTATTTCAGTTGAGAACCCAATGGGATATCCATGGTTGTAGGACCTCACAACAATTTTCATATCATATTGACATCAGCCACTGAAAGAATCACTTCTGGGTAGTCCAGGGTAAATCCAAGTCACCAATCTCTTTCTTCAGTAGCTGCAACCTGTGGGGGACCATTAAGTTGAAGTACATAAAGACGGTTTTTATGACCAGGGCCCACCCAAGACATGTTGAAGTCTGAGCTGCTGCACGAATGCCCTTCTACAGGACAAGATGCTTCATATACAAGTAGGAATGAGCAAAAACCTGCCCTTGCCTAAGTTCTTTGAATGTTGCTTTGAAGCACATACTGACTCTTGTATGTTTCAGTTGGTGAACTTTCTTTTCCACTTTGAATGAAAATGTGTCCACTTTTTCCAAATGTAAACATCCATTATGCACACTTTGAAATGTATCCACTGTCCTCATATTGAGTAAAGCATATTTGAGTACATTTAAAAAATGACACTTTTTTTCACGTATGCATGTTGTCAACTTCAGTTTTTCCGTTATGTGTAAATCACGTTGCATGGCTTTGGGCCATGTGCCCTGTGAGGGAGGCTCAGATGGGCTCAGATGGGCAACAGCAGCTTTGCTGCCACCAAAAATGCAGCAACACATATGGAAAAGTTGAGCAGGATGCAGGAGGAGGGTCCTCTTGCCTAATGTGGAGCTATTTCTTCTGGCCGTGAATGAAATGTGGTATGCGGTCCCCACTGTGCTGTTGGGCTTCCCTTTTGGTTCCGTTCTTCTGTTCCCTTTCTTTGGCTTAATCTGCCAGGTTGCTCTTAATCAATTCTGCTGTCGTCTTCTTTGTCTGTTTTCCAACCCCACATCTTTATTTGTGTGGGGAAAATATGACAATTCCACTGTATGTAAGCACAATCTGCACATTTAAACAATAGTCGCTTTTGCTACATTAGCAGCTATGGTCAGAAGTCAAGGGGGAGGTTAGGTTTTTGCAATTCCTAGGAAATATAAAAATGCTTTGCACAGCATCCTTTCAGGAAGCACCTGCACCTGAACTCCTCTCTTTTTACTCCCTCTGCTCAACCAGAAACAGAAACTACAGCCTGAGCTGTATGCAGCTATGTCAGATACTTTGTAGTCATCTATTACTTGAGCCGTGTGTGTGTGTGTGTGTGTGTGTGTGTGTGTGTGTTGGGGGGCAAGTGGAGCGGGGGGGAGAGAAGACTTCACCGAGGCTTCCTCTCATCCCTAAGCAGTTGATTGGTGCTACCTCTGAGAAGTTTATGCTCACTCCAGGGCAGCTGGATAGAGCTCAGAACACCTATTTACATACTCTTCCACCCATTCAGGCAGGTATATGTATGCAGTAGGCTGTTTCTGTATGCTTAGGCACCTTCAATAGATTTGGGAAGAAAGTAATACTTTAAATTCCGTGCAGTTTTCTGGGGCAGGGGATCTAATTTAGCATGTTTTCCAGGATAGCTCATTCTTGGTTGTGGTTGTGATGCTTGTTGTGTGGGGCGGTTCTTGGCCAGGTGCTTGTGATTTGGTTTAATGTGGTTTGGTTTCGCGGGAAGATTGTTCAATATCTTGCATACTCCATATTGTGAAGCATGTGGAAAGGCATATAATTGGGTTTATGATGTTAACCCCCCTCAACTTTGCCAGCTCTCCAAAAATGCAAACTTAAAAAACAAACAAACAAACAAACAACTCCTGTGTTTTAAAAGCATCTTGTATATGGGCTGAAAGAGCAGTAAATACCATCTTTATAGAGTACAAATTAAGTGTTTTAGGACCAAGAGCAGAAAAATTATTGGAGCTGCATTCCAAAACATCTGCAGGACATCAGGCTGGGGAAGGCTAGGTTAGTATTAACCATGCATTAGAATATCAAACACTGATATCTGTAATATTATGGAATTATCATATTACTCAATAAGATAATTTATTTTGTGAGTAATTGATGATGTGTGTGTGTATCCATGTCTGTGATGGCCAGCACAAGAGTTGTCCCTCTAGACAAAGCACAACTGAAGTATTATAAATTTAAATGCAGTTCATCCCTGCACTGGGATGTTTTGCTGTGCATTTCCAACAAAAGACCCAAGCTGAGAGTTACACATTTACCATCAATACCAATTTTGGTGTGGGAAATTTTAAAATAAAATGCTAAAAGTTGAAGTAGTTTGGGATTAAGTATCCCATTTCAGGCCTGGAAAAACAACCCAGGTGGGCAGTGTAGTTTAATGGGAACACTGTGTTCACTCAGTGATTTTAGATTCCTCTGAACACTGTGTGAAAGAAAGAGGTTATTCCTTGAGGTGTCTTTTAATGGCATTTCCTTGCTTTAGGAGTTTAAATCAGTCTCTTTTGTCACTTCAATGTGCAAAAGGTTCTTTTTGTGGTAATATATGTAGACAAAGATGTGATTTAAGTTCAATCTTGTCAATGTACCTGTTAAATGATTACATGATACTTGGCTAGAGACCAGGGGAAAATATTTTATAATGTTAAGACAGAAGTTTTACAGGTTCTTTTAGCCTCCACAAGTACAAATTCTTGTCAGTTCTCACCACTAATGCATTTTGTCAAGCCATAAGCGCTTTTTTAATATTTTGTAAAGAAGCTTCTCTGATTAATGCAGTGAAAGACAGGCTTTCTAAGTTTCTATTGGAAGCAGTAAAAATACAGATCTTACCCTGAAGGAGTAACACAGGTGTCCAAATATCAAAGAAATCCTTCTTTGAAGGAAGAAATCATTTGAAAATATTGCAGATTGAATATACATTTTACAAACCTTCAAACTCCAAGCATAAAGACACGTCAAATAGTGCCTATTTCCCCCACTTTTCCTTCTCAGTTTTGAGAATGGAATCCTTCACCTGTTCAAATGTAAAGAAATGAGAAGAAGTCATTTATAGGGGGATCATATTTGCTATGTAAATTACCGCAGTGGTAAAATGAAAGCACATTTCTTTCTGTTTGCATATACAGCAGTTTTTTATTGCATAATACTTAGAGATGGGTTTTTGGAATCTGACAGCGTATTAGGCAGAAGGTAAAAGCCACACTAGTGGAATCAATAGGAGAAAGAGCATGAATGCCTTTGAGTCTTTCAAAAAGCCAAGGCAATAAAAAAATCCCAGGATTTTCTTTTGCAAGAGATTAAACCCTATCTTAAACCATAGAAGATCCATGATAGGAAATATGGTATTTGAGGCAACTAGCTTGAATATTCTAGCCTAAGACAGTCAAAATGCAAAATGCTTCCTTCCTACCTCCCCTTCCCTAATAATATTAAACATCTGGACCTTTTAAAGCCTGAAAAGGGTATTTAGTGGACTAGGAAGAAACCAAGCACGGAGTTAATAAACTCACAGGTGAAATTACTAAGCTCTCTGGCTTGGAAGTAGGATAGAATCTTGCAGATAGGAGGTTATTCGTGCAAAGGCAGAGCCTTCTGCTTATTCCTTCACCCTAGACCCAACTTGATTGGTTGATTTACATATATGTCCATGTTTTTCAGAAGCTAAGGACTGAAATCATTATTAAATAGGACATGGATAGGGAATAATGCTAGTTTTGTAAGGGTAAACATCAGAGAGTAGATACGATGGTTCTGTTTTCATTCTTGACACATCACAGCAAGCATAGACAGTAGTGCCTTTTATAATCCAGGTTCTGTGAGGCATCTTGTTTCCATCCAAAGGTGATTCTTTCCAATGAACCAGCTTGCCAGTATGAATCTGTTTTGTGGCTCATCCCTACCTATTCCACCTTAGAGTCTTCTCTAGGAAAAGGATCATTGTGGTGCCTATATTATGCAGTGCAGTTGTTGTTGTTGTTGTTGTTGTTGTTATTATTATTATAACATTTCTATGCCGCCCCTTGCCGAAGACTCGGGGCGGCTTACAACACAATAAAATACATTGAAATACAATAGCACATAATAAATTACCATTAAATACAAAAATACAAAAAATACATTGAGTTACAAACATAATAATATAAAATTAAAATTATCAGTATAAAATAAGTAAATAAATAATATAGGAGGAGAAAAGAGAAGGAAGAAGAAGTTGCCCTGGCCAGATCATATATTTTAACAATTAAAATGATGTTTAAATAAAAAGATCTTTACCTGGCACCGAAAAACCAGTAACGACGGTGCCAGGCGGACCTCTTTGGGGAGTGAATTCCATAGGTTGGGCGCCACCACAGAGAAAGCCCTCCTCCGAGTATTTACTCTCCTAATTTCTTTCATGGAGGGTTCCCGGAGAAGGGACTCTCCCGCAGATCTCAAAGGGCAGTCAGGCATATATGGACGTAAGCGCTCGTTCAGGTAGCCAGGACCCAAGCCGTTTAGGGCTTTCTAGGTCTGCTGCCATGTGATGTGCTGGAACAGACTCTCAAGAAGTGAAGCTGTTCTGTTTCTGTTTCTGTGTGCCACATCTCTCACTCTTTCCTCTTGAGTTTGTAAAATGCAGACTGCTATGACCCATAACCATACCCACAAAGGATTTTCATATCCTGTAGGCATAACTTTTCATGCTGAGAATCCTCCTCTTACTCTAGAATCTTAGGCCAAGAACTCCCAAATGCTCATGACCAAGGAACAGGCATTTGTTACAAGGAAAAGAACTAAAGGTTGGCTCCAACAACATCATTTCACCACTGGAACAGATCCTCCTGGAAGAACAGGATTTCCATGGCTCTCATTCTTCTTGTGACTCCCTCGCAACCTCCAAATCTGCCCCTTTGGGTTGGGGCAGGCTTCAGAACAGATTTGGAGTATGTGCAGGGATGAAGAGAGAATAGGGAGGTCTGGCAGAGCAACCATGTTGGATCAAACTCTGGCTAAACATGGGCTATGGAAGTCTGTACTCAGTTTGGCAATAATCTTTTGCACTGGAAAGGGCTACTTTTTGCAACTTACCTACCCAATAATATACCAGCAGACAGTCACAGAACTTTATTCATTATACTATTAGCTTATATGAAGCTATTTGCTGGATTTTGTGCTTTAAAATGCAATTCATAATTATTATGTGATTAAAAATTAATGAATATAACATTTGATTAAAAACTGATTGCATGAATTAAATAAGGAAGGCAGAGTAAAAATTACAAACTACTGTAAGCAACAGCAACAACAGAGAAAAAAATAGGATAATTACAAAAGCATTGGTAATTTTAATCTTTCTAAATTAACATTCTCGTTTCAATAACTAAAACAGGTTTCTACTTTTGTAAGAATAGGACTGCTCCAAATTTATTATTATTTATTTGAATAATTTCTGTTAGTCTATTAAAATGTATCTTAAGGGTAAATAGCCACCCTCTGCCCCACAATGCGGGAATCATTCACCAAGCAGGTCTAGTTTTATAGCCAGCCTCTGTATTATATGTGTTTGCATGTGTGCACGTGGAGGAGTGGTTGGGAAGTCACTGGATCTTTATCCCATCCTGAGACACTCAAGCAGCCCAGACTATAGTGAAAATGGATTGATGAAATCTATGAGAGTCTCTGCAGGATTTCCACAGCCCTATCCGATTAGTATATTCTCCATCAGGTTTACAACTCTAGCATGCAGTATTTGGGCACTATAGAGGTGGGCTGTAATCTTCCAGAGCATATATGCCAGTGTGCCATTGTGACCATGCTAAAGCGGTCCTTCATTCAGTAAAGAGGAGAATATCAGGTTTCCAAGGAAAACCCTTCTCAAAGAGAGACTGAACACCAGATCTGGTTTTAAACACTATGCATGTAACATTTATTCTATGATATAAAGAATACAGAAGTATAAGGATACAAGTTCAGCAATCATCAGCAACAATATTAAGAGGCCTCATTCACACTTGCATTCATGCAACACTCATACTCACAGCCAATACACCCTTTCAGTGATCCATCGGGACTGTGGGTGACCAGTTGCAGCGCTGTTCTGGCACACATGGGAGCTGGAAAACCCAGACATTTTATACCTTTCAGTTGATGCGATCAGCTTAGTCCAACTGGATCGAACAGTGAACTCCTCTGAGCAGAGTTGACACACAGAACATGCTGGTCCTTATCTTGAACATAGGCACTCTCGTCACATTCCATTCTCTCTCTGGATGGTACAGTGTGGGCTTATCATATCTGTTATGTTCCATTCTCCAACCACTCCCAGCCTTTCAGTTTTCTCAGTCCGGTCAGTCCCATCATGTTTTTTCATTCTTCATTTTCTTCTGGGTCTTAGGCCTTCAGGAACCCATGCACACTGTGACACCATGACTCATTGCCCTACCAGGTTATCTTTCATGTAAGCAATTCCTTTGCTTGAGCTGTGGGCCTTTATACTCAAGCCCTGTACCCAGATCACTATATTCTCCTTGGGTATTGTGCTTGCTACTCATCAAGGGATCACATAAGGTTTTCAGGCTGCTACACTCACTCCCTTTGCCACTCTTTCAGAGATACCAGCAGTTGCCGAGAGCATTCCCCTCTCAACACAAGACTTTAACCCCAGCAGCCTTAGGTTAACTAGGGTAATCCAAATATCCCTGTTTGCCTCATCTTCTTTCTCCAATGGGATTGCTTCCAGAGATGTGCATGCTCCTTCCCTTCCCATGCTCATATTAAAGGTTGACGTTAAACCAAAACAAATGCGTTTCTACATATGGAAACAAATAAATTCAGTTGCTTACCCTTATACTAATCCTCCTTTTTCCCTTCCAGGCTGAAATAGCTTCTCTTCCAGCCTCTACTGCCCATTCTGATGGTGTCACTAGATGCCTTTTCCACCAAAGTGAAGCTGCCTCTCATAGCTCCCTGCCCCTGCCTACATTCCCAGCACTGTGATTGGCCCTGGACAAAGGGAGTAAAAGAAAAGCAGTAACAATAGCCGGTAACAACGGCACTGAGAAATTATACTCACTGAGGGAGGGGCTGTTAAAAACATCTTGTCCAAGGGTCTTCAAAGCCAGGGGCTGGCATTAAGTCCAGTATTGTCTCTGACAATCATTGACAGCTATTCTCCAAGGTCTCAGGAGTAAGAAGTACCAGCAAAGAGTGTGTGTGGAGGGCTGTAAGTACCTACCTCCATACATCCACCAGCTGGTCGGTTGACTTGGGTGTGCCCTATATGAATACGATCCATTTTGGATTGGAGGGCACACAGTGCCATTTTGGTATTTTAGCAGAGTTTGAATTTTGTTGGGGTTTCTCTAGCAGTGTATACTTTTGAAAATGTCCTTTGGTTCTTTGTTATGTGCCATTTGCTGGGAACCATGCTGTTCAATAAAAATTTGAACACCTGCTCCTCATCAGGCATGGTGAGCTCTTAAAATGTGCTGCACAACAGCCTTGGGCATGACAGTGATTGCCATACGTGGAATATTTTCCAGAAATCTGAGAGCAGTGAACTATCATGTGCAGTTCCTGCAATTAGAGTGCATTTATTTTACTTCAAATCCACTATCAGCCTGCCCCAAATTTGGCCAAGCTGGCCAGGAAAAAAAAAATCTTATTGGATAAATAATTTGCCTCACTGTGGTAAACTTCCAGACTTTGTTCTCCTTGATTTTCACTCTGTATATTTTTAATAAGCATAATTTGAAGTATGTTATGTAGGAGGTATCTCGTCATATCCGATACAATAGCTATTGTTGAACTGAAATGACATGGCAAAGTAATCTTATAGGGTTTCCTAAATGACCTTTACAATCTGTATTGGATTTAATGAAGAAATATAAATACTTCTGGAACAGAAGCAAACCTTCAGCTGACTTACTTTGGTTGCTTAACAGACTTTTCTTTGAGTAAATAATCAGCAATATAGCTTGGGTTGTCTCCTTGCCACCAAAATATTCTTTATCCAAAGAAGCAACCTGCTGAAGGAGCTACTGTAATCTATTTACAATCTATTTTGAAACTAAGTTGATTAATTCTTTGGCAGTGGGAATAGTTGGAGGGTTCGAAGTCCCAGAGTATCTAAACATACCTCACATGTGGAGGAGTGTCAAAGGTAGTGCAGTCTGGTGTAATGTTTCAGAGTCTGGGCTCTGTGGAGTTCTGGACTTGTCCATTAGTCCATTAAGAAGTCAGATTAGCCAATCCAGAATCCCACCAGTCTGATCTGAGCCTGTTGGGGCCCTGGAAAGATCACTGGCAACATCCAAGACTATATTTTGGCCCCATGAATGGCACCATTCACCAACAAGAAAGTACCCAAACCTGCACAAACTCTGCCTCTGGAAGGATAGAGCCCTTTCCTGCCCAGGCATCTCCTCTGACATTTTTTTTGGGGGGGGGGGGTGTGCACCATGCCTTTCCAGACAACCAGATGTTCCCACTCCCAAGAGAAGCTTACAGTTTGGCTCTGGAAGTAGGGTTGGGATGAACCCTAGCAGAATCGATCTCTCTAACATCCATGGACTTCCTTTCATACTTGGCTTGGTCTTACAAAGTGCAGAAGTTCATTCATGAACAAGGTGCAAGAGAGCCATGCAGTCCCAAGCCTCTATGCCGGCGTGGATGCAAGGCTGCTCCCCAGCAATGGCCATGGAAGAATCACCAATCAGGGCTTCCTGATGTGCAGCCGAAAGATGTGTGGGTGGCGTTGAGACTGTGATGCAGATGTATTTTCCTCAAAGCAGTCTTGCAGGCAGCTCTCAGTGTCCTAGGTGCATTGCTGCATGTGCACTGAGGTGCATGGATGTGCAGGTAGATTTCTATGATGCTAGGGGATAGGGAATGTCAGGTGAACTGTGCGGCAAAAGTAGCAGACCCTTATGCAGTGGTTTAATACATGCTGGTGTGAGGAAGGATGCTCTGCTAGGGTTGTGGGGCAGGGAGGTGCTTACATTCTGGCCTATCTTTTAAGCACACTCTTTTAGAAGAGTTGTAGTTATTGAGGTGAGATGCAGTCTTCCCTGTCTGCATAAACCTTTTCCATAGCTGAAGTCCCTCTGGTGCTGTGGAAATAAAGATATGTTTTGGCACAGATGCAAATTTCTTATGGGGAGGATTTGGTGTGGGGTTGGGAAGAGGTGTCCATGTGTGCCCGTGGACTGTGGTGATGTCCCTGGGGATGTATTTCCTGGCCAGGGAGTTGGGGTGGTGGGCCGTCCTTGAGGCTGGCTGAAAGGGAGGGGAGGGGACATGTGCAGCAACAGAGTTGGGAAGCTGAAATGTGGGCTGGTGGGGAGTGGAGGAGCAGCGACCTGCCATCACTGGAGAAGATGTTCAAGTGGGGACTAGCACAGGGAAAGGAGGAGGGAGGATGGAATGGGATGGCAAGGCATGTTTGGTGCTGCAAACAGAGCTGAGAGAGGGGAAGGTGAGTTTCAGGCAGGGCGGATAAATTCAGAGATTAGCATGTATGGGCACATCTTGGCATATCTTGGAGCAGGGGTGATTATTGGAGGGAAGGAAAGAGGATGAGATGATGGCAGTTGGAATGTGATGGAGCAGGGCATGTACCTATGGTGCTGTGTGGGTTGGCAGCTGGACAAGCCTTGAGTTTGATCATGAAGGCAGAAGTGGGGGGGCACTTCTGGGGGTTCTGGTGTGGGCAAGAAGACAATGCTGGCCACAGGCATGATAGAGAAGAGGGAGAGCCAGGCCTGTACAGACACACACACACACACGCACGCACACACACACTCTGTGGGAATGAATACAAGGGGGAAGCACTTGACCCATTTGTGGTTCCTGCACTGGTCAACGCTCATTACATCTTCTGTGAGGGAAGGGGGACAGCAGAGGTGGTATGGTTAAGAAACTTGTCCTTTTTGGAGACTAAGTTATGGCACTCCTTGGAGCAAAACACTCCTATCAGTATTATCCCAAGTATGTGCATGCAGGTGTGCACGTGCACCTTAGGGAGGTGGTGAATCAAAAGAAGAGGTGTATATATATTCAGGCTAAACATACAACAGTAAATCAAGTAGAACAGAATAAAAGATTCAGGAAATAGGTGCAATAGTAAAGCACTTGTATGCAGTTTATACGACTCTATATAATCTGGCTTGTTCATTATTTATATTGGCAATAAAAACAGCGCTGAAGAGAGCAACTGTTGAATTAAGGCTAGCTCACGTTGGCCAGAACTCTAGAAACAGGAAACCAATGTCCAGGTCTTAACCAGTAGCCTGTGCTCCCCCAACCCCCCGAACTGCTGATCAGTTGTCACGTTGTGCAATGTAACAAATGGTGCTTGCTTAACGACTCACCCTCGCTGCATTCACTATTGGCCAAATGGGGACAATGGAGTTCCTGTGACCGGCAAAAATGTCTCATATTGTCCTGGTCCTGCTTCGCATCTGAAGCATCTGAGCTTTACTGCATTGAATTTCCCTGGTTGTTGAAAATACCCCAAGCCATTTGCTTGAAGATTTGACTGTCTGGGTGCTCAATGGACCAAAAAATGGAGCAAAATATTAAATGATAATAACTGCTTTGGATTAGGGACATGGATTTTCATTAAAAGCCAAAGTATCTGTGAACTTTTGATCTTTGCGCCCAGAGGATCATGCAAGTTTTCAGAAATGCTTTCTTATTTCCCAAAGGCACTGAAGGCAAACTTGAGCTTGCATCTCTCCTCTCCCTGTCTGTTTTTGTACGATCTACTAGGGATGCCTCTTAATATTTCTGTCATAATTAAACTTTTTATCATAATCAGACTGCAGTACCTATAACTCTAAATTTCAGTCTAGCAGAGAAAGTGGACGATCCTGATTTGGATCATGACCCTTAGATAAGAAGCTGAGAGACATTTAGGATCAAGATTGCATCCCCTGTGCCTACTCTAGAGTAAAAATTAACTAAAGTGGATAGACACATAATGCATGTTTTGTCCTCAGCTGCATATCTGTGAAGGGTGCTGAGAAGTCTCTGGGATAGATGCTGAGAACAGAAACAGCTGCTGGTGGAAGCAGCTGTACTCTCAGACAGATGTCCATGCTTCTTCTAGTGCAGATCTTTTTTCATGTAAGAAATGTGGTTTTGGTTTCTGATAGTTTGGCTTGGCTCACCTCTGATAATTACCTAGAATATAATCTAAATAACTTCCTGCTTTTAATATAAAGACATTCTCATTTCTCTCTGTAAGTCACCATAAAAGGAGTCCATGTACTTTGGGAATAGTATTGGGAATAGGTAGAATATATATTTGCCAAAGTAAAGATCACATTATTTTCCATCCCATTACTTTTTCCAGAGTAACTGGACACATGGAAACATCCCATAGCAACTCATGTTGATCTACATGATGCCTTTCCCCACACTACACCTGGGACTAACTAATTTGGCATTGAAGAAATATGACTTCACCTTCTACTAACTTTTCCCCCTCCCTAAACTTCCTTGCCTTTTCTAGCATCTGACCTGTGGAATATATCAGGGGATCTCAAGAATTTGCAAGTTTTTTTAAAGATGATCTTCTCACAGAAACAGAATGTATAGCTGGAAATCAAATGTGTGTCCTATTGTGAGCGAAACCATGGCTGAAAAAGACTGGAAAAAGCAATGCCTCTGTCTTGGCAGCCATGCACCCTGCAACACTTGTGGGTTGGGTTTCTGTTCATATTCCTGACCTACATACTTTTCGCCCACCTGTGTTGAAGCAAATGCCTGGATAGGTTTATGGTGAAAAAAATTTGTGTTCCCACTGCAAAAGGAACAGGGCTAAAGCTTTTAACTAAATTCTCAGTGGAGGAAGTCATATTTCTGGAAAGAAATACTACAGGTGATTTTCTGTGTTCTTTTTATGTATTGACTTAAACAAGATAAGCATTTTTACAGTTCTTTCTTGGAAATAATGATAAAGCAGGGATGAGAAACATAGCTTTGGGATTGTGATATAGGACACCGCTGACAAATGCTTAAGCCACAGTCAAATCTTGATATGATGTAAATATGGAGATGACTGTGTATCCACTGCTCACTGGCTGTTGTGTTTTTCTCTCTATCATATCTGAAAGTAAAACGTTTCCTTAAGCTGTGACTTCAAGTATTACTTTGCCTTTTCATAGGAACAGTAATTTTTAATTGGTACTAATTTGAACATTAAACAATTTTCTTGAATGAAATATGCCTTTCTGTAAAGAAAAACAGTTTGGTCTAAATGTCATACCAATCACTAATTAGGAAGTATGCTCCAAATCAGTCCATCAATCTTGAAGTATTATGATAGAAAGATGCTCTATAAATGCATGAGTTTTATCCATCTGAGGACTTCATGTGGTAAAGGATAGAAACACTAATATTTTCTAGGTTTGTTTTCATAGGTAGTGGAAGAAGTGAGTGTCTGAAAAATAAGGATGTATGAAACAGCAAAACTTGAGCTTGCTGATGTTCTCCAACTTTCACCTTGAAGCTTGTTCCAACTGAAGTCTGTACCTGATAGAGAGTTTGGGGGTTTTATTTTTGCATTAATATCCATGTTTATGCATATTTATGGATATTTATGCAATAGTTATGGATGTCTTAGAAATGTACGCACTCTTTCTCCATTATTTATAAAGTACTGCTGCACAATATTCAGAAGTACACTTTTTCCCATGCACATTTTCCAAACAAATACATGCTGATGTATAGAGTTTAGAAAGCTCGGTAGTATGACTCTGGCTGCAGATTGTGTTTGAGCCAGTGTTCAGTCATTCAAGTTGGCTAAATCTTGATCAAAATTTAATTGAAACTCATATCTCTTGCATTCCTACTGAAAAGTACAAACTTACAGTAGAACATGATGTAATTTAAGGTTAGCAGCTTTATTTTCCCCCTTTTGGCATGGAAACATCCTTTAAGACAGGAGCTGCTCCATCATATTCTGCCACTTTGGCATAATTAATTGCTTTCAGAAAGGAAGAGAAGGGGATGAAACTAGCATATTCTGAGGACATCAACAGCATGTATGATTATATTGTCTTAATTAAACCCAGGAACATCCAGGGTGCCTTTGTGGTTGTAGGTTGGTTGGGCATAGAGATAGTCATAATCTACAATATACAGACTTTGAACAAGAGGATTTTTAAGCTCCAAAACTATACTACTTTAACCCTATACTACTCTTGTCATTATTAAATAAATGTTAAAATAAATTACTATTATTAGGGTACTGAAAGAAGCAACTGACTGATTTCATAACATTTTTTACATTTATTTGAATGCTATCACATAACATAAAGTTCTATGGGCAGCTTGCAACAGGCAAACATAAGAACAATTCAGACAGAAAATAAAGCCTAAAAGCATGAAATCAAAAGCATTCTCTAATATAGGAAATGTAGTAGCACAAAAAGTTACTAATAGTAGATGGCGAAGATGATTTAATATTGCAGCACCAATTCTTGTTATTACTGTCATGACTGGTCATTCACTAGGCACAAATTTTATTGCTGAGTTGATAAAATTAGTGTAGTTTTTCTTAGCCATTTGTGGTGGTGGCAGTGGTTTATGTATAAGAGTGGTCCTGGAGATGTCAGTGGGAGGGAACTAATTTTTACAGATAATTTCATTCTAGCTGGAAACACAGAAATATAGCAACTGAGCGAGTCAGAAGGGGTCTCCTGTGCCATCTTGTCTGACCCTTGACTCCAGCCGGCTCCTCTCATGACATGCCTACTATGTGCATGTCTAGCCTATCCTTGAACACTCACCGTTGGGGCTTCAGCCACCACAGCGTGGTGCTGTATATGCTCTGAATAGTTGCAAAAGGTTTATTTGAATAGTAAAAACCAGGAAATGGGTGCAATCTTTGTCAGTTCATGAAAGGCTGCCATCTTAGACACTCTTACCTGTTAATAAGCCCCATTCAACTCAGTGGGATCTACATCTGAGTGGGCATGCATAGGATTGTTCTGTGAACCAACCCACTGCAATAAAATCTTCACAAAGGAGCAGGATTCCCCTTTTACAGTCCCTCAAATATTCAATTGTTAACCTAGAATTTCCAACTTGGATAGAGAAGGTAAGTGACTATGGCCAAGAGTTGGATTTATTTGGAGCAATTACAAGTGATGCTGTCAACAGCTGTGGTCAGCTGGGATTTAGTAGATTCATTGGCTGAGTTCACATATCATGACAAGCAAGCCTGTGTGGTTTCCACTGTGTGCAGATTTTCTTTCTTTTGGTCCAGATATAGGCAATCAAGTGGTTTCTGTGCACATGTGGTCTCTAGCCTCCTCATTCAATCATCCTGTTGTTTGCATGTATCGACACTGCAATTGAAATTCAACCACATGCTGGATGGCTGAGCAGCTCTTACAGCTGCCACACTTTCCGGAAAACTCCATGGTGTTTGCATTCCAGCACTATGGAAACCGCAATGCTGGGTCTGGACAACCAGAAAGACCATGCTGAAGTGGGGAAATAATACTTTTTATTTCTGTTTCTAAAACAAAGCTGAAATAGCACAACAGGGTTCAGTTGGCAATCCTGTTCAAAAAACCAGCAAGGCTCGTTGTGTTGTATGAACCTTTCTCGTGAGTAATTTATCAATGAAATTGCACAAATTGGTATAGGATTCAAATCAATAGTTTTGGAGCAAAAAACAAAAAACTGAATACTCCACTGATGTATTGATGAAGTACCTAGTTCAGGACAGTTAGTCTTTTGGAAGCCAACTTCATTGGCCATTTTGGATACTTTACTCTGGAGCACTTGTGCCTAGATTTATAATAGGGCTCTCTTTCTGATGACAACAGAAAGACAAATTTTCATCAGATGTGAAATTTGGACAGGTGGAGGTCTTGCAGCCATTTTGATTAAGGGATCCTGTGGGCAGCTGTTTTGCCACTGTGTCTACAGAATCCTGGACTAGATGGACTTAGTCTGATCGTACATGGCTTTTCTTATGTTCTTAGATTCTGACTGGGCTAGCAGAGGAAGAGAGAACTAAATTCCTCAGGTTACATGGGAAAGTAATAGTAGTTCAGTCTCATTCCTTTGTCCCTGAAGAGGCTGCATCAGGGTAGAAGTAGATCCTTCCTTGGTACTGACATGATGGAAAAACTGATCTATTGCTGCAGGAACATAATGGCACATACTGAAGTCTTCTTTGCATGTATACACAAAAGTGCCTTTGTCAGGTGTTGATAAACCCTGCATTCCATCTACAGCCTTTGTTACTTTCATTCCAATGACATGTCTTCAAAAGAAGGGTTCTAGAGATGCCTGTACTGATGCTCGTGAGACTCCTTTCCTGGGGAAATCACAAATGCGCACATGTATGTGGAGGCATGTGGAAGGAAGAAGATTATGCAATTTTATTTTGTGGTCTAGTATAAAGTAGCATAGATCAGAATAGAACCTCTCTTAAAGCCAGGCTCATGGAAAAATATCATTCCTTTCACAATAAGGAAAATTCACATTTTCCAATTGCTCTTAAGTCCAACTGCTCTTAACCTCTTAAGAGACTGTATTTTTCCATAAAGAAATAAAAATAAATCCAGAGTTGCCTGCTGGAGACACAAAGGTATTCTATTTGTTGTAATGCATGACTGTGATATTTAATCTCAGTGCTTCAGAGAGATAGAGGGAATCCCCAGAAGACAAAATTTTAGTGTTGATTTATATCCCATTTATTTTATTATTTAATAAATTACTTCCTAGTAGTAATTTTCCTTTCTTTCTCCATTTATATTCTCACCAAGTCATCAAAGGAGTCCTATGAATTATTTTGTTATTAAATATAATGCTATACAGGTCATGGAAGATAATGAATAGAAGCCCATCATAGGATTTTGGTGTTCCTGAAATACTGTTTAATGGTAAATACGAATAATGTTCTTTTAAAGTTAACTTTTTTAGTGATCTGTGTATTAGCATGCCATTTTATTTATAAGTTATGTTATCCTATTATCATTTTGATGCACCATGGCAAGAAAAAATATGAATTTATTACTCTAAAACCATAGATCAACCATGCTATATATATATATATCAAAGAGTGAAGGGAATAGTGACATCATATCTGACCAAGACCTTGCCTTGGCAATGTATTGTAATAGAAATTTGCTCTTCTCTTCTCTTCTCTTCTCTTCTCTTCTCTTCTCTTCTCTTCTCTTCTCTCCCCCCCCCCCCCGCCCCTTGCACTTGCTCTCTCTCTCTAAAAACTGAATCCTTGGACTGGACTTACTGGTTAGTGTTCATTTGTGTTGGCATAATGCCAATATTAAAAAACCTCAGTTTTTTGTGTTGAAACATTGGACCTGTTTAATTAATTTGATTAGAGATTAACTGGACCTGAGCATCAAACCTGGGACTTTGCATTTATTTATTTTTTACAGGTGTACCCCACCTCTCTACCAGTACACTATGTAGGAACCTTCTCCATTCCATTTTATCCTTCAACAAGCTTGCAAGATAAGTTACTGTCCCAGAGTCACCCAGTCGGTTTCATAGCATATTGGAGGCTAGAACCCAGGTCTCCTAAGTTCCAGTCTAACACTGTAACCACTACACAACACTGGCAAAACCTGGTTCTTTCACTCAGCTGAGATCTTCACCTCTTTTCCTTCATGAAATGACTAGCTTTGTAAATCGGCAGTTGTCTTATACTACGTCAGACATTTTGTTGATCTAATGTCTCCAGAGATAGGCTTTTCTGATCACTTTCTGCCTCCTGTTCTTTTTAATTGGAGATGCCAACAATCCAATCTGAGAATTTCTTCATGCAAAGCATATTCTCCAGCACTGACCTATGCTCTGCCATTGTTTGTTCACTCTTTTCATCATAATATCTGAGTCAAGTTTAGGCAGTGTGCATATTAATATCCATATATTAATTTTTGGATTTGTATCATGGTCTTAATAATTCCTGAACTGTGTGCTACAAAAGAAAGGCTAGTATGTCGTCAACAATGAATGATAGAATGGCTCTTGTAAGCCTGAGGTGTATCCACCCACACAGAAGCTACCTGTGCTGGTCATGCGTCTATCCAGTCACCTGACTGGAGTGGTATAATTCCACATCCTTTTTTTTTTTTTTTTTTTTTGCAGTGGATCTTTTCTGATCATTCCAATTTACTTCTGAAGACTCCCAGTGCTGAGACTTAAGGAAATGAACTGCCAATAGAGGAGGCTGCCTATTGACAAAGCCTACTCAGAGCAAGGACTTGCACAGAAATGCATGGGTGAGTTCTCTGAAATGTGTAACTTTTATTCTCATACTGTTCTATTGTATGATTCCTTGGGCTGGCAGGGGCAAATAATAGCACTTGATGGTAGTTGGGGTGAGGCAGGAAGACAATACAACTATGGATAGTTCCAAGTCCTATTCAGCCAGCTCGAACAACAGGAAGATGTTGTCACAACAAGTTAAAGCCCTCTGAAGCCTTGTGTAGCTGACAGTTAATGCTGAGTTGCTGACTGGAATGTTCAAGGTGCTCATATGATTTTGCAGGCCAAGACTTCTGTGAGATGGAGGAGATGCAGCTTCTGCCAGGAACTGTTTTTGTGTTATTTTCCCTGAATAACGATTTCAGGAATGGCACTGACTACGGACTGATTGTCCTCCTCCTACACTGTCCTACATTGTCCTGCTTCCAAAGAAGTCTGTGCTGTTTGAAGGGGGAAATATGGTCATAAGGAGCAGCCATGTAGGTAGCTACAAACATGTTCTGAAAATGATATTATGCCGAGTCACTATCTGACATTTATTTTATTCTTTGCCTTGCCTCGCTTCATCCCCTTTCCCTCCCCGCCTTTCTTTCGAGAAAACAGAGAAAAACCCTCTGCTAGCTTGTAACAGTGAGACTACTCACCTATCCTGAATCAAATTTGGCCTGGTGGATTCCTATAATGAATGAAGAAACAAGATTAACATTTCATTACCCTTTGCAAGGAAAATAAAGTAGGACTGAATATATTATTGTGTTTCTTGGTACAGCCAATTAGTAAACAATGCCTATAATGGAGGCAAGAAAGAAATAAGCTACGACCCATTGAGGTTATTCTCTTGGCCCACATAGTTGTATCCTATCAACGTGTGGTGACCAATGAGTCTGTCATTCTTATAGATAGGCAGGGAGAATTTTCCAGGAAAGACAGCCTGCAGTATTTCTGAATATAGCCTGCAGGCATTACATTAGTTATGTCCCTGGCTAGAAATTTGTTCTGGCACCATATACAAAAGTTAGCCTGCAGGCTGTATGATGCCCATTCCTGGACCTAGTGATTTGTTGTAGCAGTCATATACAGAAGTCAATCCAGCCCAAGGAAACTGACTTGAAATCGATTCCATAATGGACATCTTTACCATCTGCTAGGATTGCTTCTCTTAGTCCCATTCAGAACAGATATCAGAAAGCCAAAGGGCTAGGAAGAAATTAAATCACTCAATATGTATTAAATTGGACAGAAAGTGTGGGGGGAACTCTGTAATCTCATACCACTTGATTGGGAGCAAGGCCCATTACACTCAGTTGAATTTGCTTCTAGGTAGAGATGATTATTTATTTGCTTAATTATTTTATTTAATTCAGATCCTGGCTTTCAACCAAACCACTCAGAGTGGCTCACAATCATAAATAAAAGCTTGATTTTAAAAAGCAATAAAATTACTTTAAACATGGCAATGATAGAATAAAATTTTTACACATCCCAACATATCCACTTACACACTGAATAAAATTGTTTTTGCTGGAAAGACAGGATTTTCACAGCCTAGTACCACCAGATGCGCCTCTGAAAGTAGCAGTAATGAAAAGAAGGGTCTTTTCTGAGATCTGAAAACCTAGGTAGGCTTGTAACAGATAAAACAATATTTTATGAAGCTTTAACGCAAGGCATTAAGGGCTTTATACATCTTAACCACCAATTAGAATTGTGTTTGAAAATAGTCCAGTGGCCAGGGAAACTGTTCTAACCAAAGAGGTGTGTACTGTCTGTAATCATCATTTAATTGGTTAACAGTCTTGCTGTAGCATTTGGACCAGCTGAAGTTTTCAAATCCCCCATGCAGAGTGTATTACTGCAGTCTAAATGGGTTCTAACTAAGGCATGCATGACCATGGTCAGATAAGGTATCTCTCAGACTGGGTATGCTTGATGCACTAACCTTAGCTCCTCCTAGCCTCTGCTGAAAATTGGGCATCAAGGGTCCAGAAGAATACTCCAGTTATGAGCTGGGAACATCCCCAAACTATGAACTTCATCCTGCACAGTTTTAGTATTTATTCCCTTATCTGACTGGAAACAGCTCATGTATTGTCTAGATTGTGCTTCAGTTTGCTCTCACACCTGGGCTGAAAACAACAGAATGAAATCTAGCAGAGGCAAATGCCTGCAGCTAGGAAGAAGATACCAAATGTGTAGTTACAAGATGGGGGATACTTGACCCAGGAATACTAAGTGGGAAGATGCTTGGAATTGTAAATCACAAGCTGAAAATGAGTCAACTATGCAGTTTGGCTTCAAAAGCTGAAATGCAATTTTGAACTAACAAAGATATTACTGCCAAATCACATGAAGTACTAGTTTCCTTCTACTCCCCACCTGTGAAGCCTGATCTGGAGTACTGTATTCAGTTCTGAGCACTGCAGTTTCAGAAATATGCAGACAAACAGGAAATACTTCAGAGAAAACCAGCAATAATCTGGAAATTAGAAACTGGAAACAAAATCTTTCCAGTGACTATAGAAGTAGGGCAAGTTTAGCTTTAATAAGAGAAAACTGAGGGGAGACGATAGCACTCTTCAAGTCTTCTTCTTCAAAAAAGAGTACTTTTTTGAAGAGGAAGACTACTACTCACACAGAAGAGAGCTGGGATCAATTCTCAATCATCTTAGAGTGCAGGGCAAAAAATACTGGCCTCAAAGAAGTTACAGGAAGCCAGATTCTGGCTGAACTTCAAAAGACATTCTTAAGTGTTAGAGCAAATGACAATGGACCTAATTACCCATGGAAGTTGTGAGCTCTCCCACACTGGAAGCATTCAAGTTGGAGCTGAACAACTATTGTTTTAGGATATTTTAACATGGAGTCTTGCATTGAACAGGGGACTGAACCCAATGGCATTATGGGATCCTGCCAACTCTACTTTTCTGTGACTCCATGATTTAATTTAAAGCAGCTTCTCTGGATTTAATGGAAAAGAGAAACCTAATAGGGTGGTAACACTAAACCTGAAAACTGACACTCTCTGCTAGAAGTTTCATTTGTATGTTAAATAGTATGGAAGTCCTCAGGCCAAGGGATATTGGGTCAAAACAGGAATCCTCCAACATCTTCTGAAATTGCCCTCATGAGGATTACTGCAGCCACCATATAACATCTCTGAGTCCCACCTGAGGCAGATGCCCCTGAAGGTTGCCTTGCTGAGGTGTAGGGCTCTGCGACATCTGTTCTGAGGGTGGAAATCTGTTGAATTCCCTGGGCTTGGCTCCCAGAATTTCAACCCACTTCCTTGCAGCCATGAATCTGACTTCCTGGTGAGCATGCACAACATTCACCAGGATTTAATTCCCATGTAAATGCTGTACAAACAGTGTCCTTCATTCATTAATGTGACTTGTGGCCTTTGTTTCCACTGTATGTGCTGCAGATGGTTGCTGACTGCTCAACTGGAAATCCATGAATGTTCATGAACTTCTTTTCAGTTGAGCTCACTTCATGAGCCAGCGCCAACCACCAAAAGAAGACTGATGGAAGAGTGCCAGGTTCCAGGTAAGATTATTGCAACCCTAGCCAAGGGTATTAAAAGATGCTGAGAGGTCCAGCAGAACCAAGAGACACACGTATACCCTACCCAATTCTAGGTGTGGATAATCCCTTAGGGAATTAATAAGTCTTTGTCCCATAATCAGTTTAAAACAGATTTAGATCTTCCATCTCATCCAGAAAGTACCTGCTTCTCAGAAGCTACCATAAACTCCAGCACTTTGCCTAAGCAGGAATAGAGACTGGCTGGAAATGATCTAATATGGGGCTGTTCAGGTAGGGTTTTCCTTTTTTTTTATTAACAAATGTCTTACTGCCACCTCTCCTAGGCAAGGAAGAATCACACCTTGGTTTAAAGAAGTGTTCAGCATTACTCTTATCTAGTTGTACTTGGATAGAAATGTGTGTGCACATGGGGAGTGCCATTTATGCAAGACCTTAAGCAAAAAGTATGAAACAGGGATAAAGGCATTTTCATTTAGAATAAAATATTCATGTTGATAACTTACATAAAACAAAAGATGGAGTGTTTTCTGCAGGGAAATTACCTTCTGTGATGAGCTCCATTTATGCATGATGGAGTTTTAAATTTTTGAAAACCCCTTTGGTGTTTTCTTTCTCTTTCTTCCAATTCTGGTGGTTTTAATTTCAAGCATATAAACAGAGAACTGTTAGAAAAAATCCTTGCTAAAAGGCTATGGCTATGTTTAAAGCTGTATTTATTTCATCCAGTGAAAACAAAATTGCTTCTTACAATGACAGAGAATACCAAATCAATATTTAAGACTGCAGTTTCTTGGAGTCTATTGAGCTGTGCGATGGTGGCACTTCGTTTTCCAACTACCATCAGATGAAATGTGTCTTCATTGACTTCCATTCTCTTTTAACATTCCTCACTTTACTGTGCATTTGAAGGACACCATTTGTTGTATATCACCAAATGGCAATTGGACTGCAGCAGCGTATTTCAGGTAACAGAAATGACTTTCTTGTCTAGTTGTTGTGACTGCTGTGTATTATACTCAATGCATTCTAACTGAACCTAAAAAATAGAGGTGCTAATGAATATTTGCAAGCAAACTGCACCAGAAATGGTGGAATGACCCACCAAGTAAGAGCTGTTAATTTGATTCAGGTAACATGATCACTCCCACTGAAGGGATGAAGATGGGTTTAGTGTGGGTTGTTGTCTGAACCATAGCTTGCTAATCAGAAATAACCCATGAAGATAGGTTGTGAACTGTGGTTGATCACCATACTTTGTTAGCTGGATTCAGACAATATGATAAACAACATTTCAGCCATGTCCCGTGGTTCAACAACACCCCACACTCAAACCATACTCAACTCTTGGGGTTATCATGTTGTCTGAACACAGTCTTTATGTTTTCATTTGAAACATTTCAATATCTTGGATCAGAGGTTTATAGGATATAGTATAATCCTCTTTTCTGAAGAAATATTACAAATTCTTGGCTAGGTCCACAAGATAAAATTCAGTGTGTGCTTCCTCACTCTAGTACCCACAACAAGGAGAAAGGTTCAGCAGATTCTCTTTCCATGATAAGATAGTTTAGATAAAACAATACCACTCTTTGTATGAAAAATAAAGGATTTTACCATGTCAGTATATCATCTCATCAGATGACCAGGGCTGTGGACACGATCGCTCCTAAGAGTCCTCTCCCACCGGGCAGAGCCCTCTCTTCCCCTTGGTATACACCTGAATTGCGGGCGATGAAGCAGGTTGGGAGACGGCTAGAGCGTAGGTGGAGGAGATCACAGGATGAATCTGACGAAACACATAGCCCACTATCGGGCCTATGCTGTGGCGGTGAGGGCGGTGAAAAAGAGGGTTTTTTCCGCTTCCATTGCCTCCTCACAATGCCATCTGGCAGAGCTTTTTCGAGTGGTGCAAGACCTGGTTTGTCCAGGTCCTAAGGAAGATCTGGTTCCACCCTCAAAGGCCCACTGTGACAACTTTGCCAGGCATTTCAGGGAGAAAATCGCTCAGATTCGTCACGAGCTGGACACCACTAATGAATCAGAGGTTTCTGGGGAGACACCAATGCTGCCGTCTGGTCCAGGATTATTGGATGAATTTCAGTTATTGCGGCCCGATGATGTGGACAAGGTGCTTGGACGAGTACATTCCACCACTTGCCTATTGGACCCTTGCCCGTCTTGGTTAATAAATGATTCCAAGCACGGGATTGGGATCTGGATCTTGGAAGTGGTTAACGCTTCTCTGAGGGAGGGTCGGGTGCCTGCCCCTTTAAAGGAGGCGGTAGTCCGACTGGTCCTGAAGAAAGCGTCACTGGATCCAGAGATGGCCACTAACTAAAGACCTGTGGCCAACATCCCGTTTCTGGGCAAGGTGTTAGAGCGGGTGGTGGCGGGACAACTCCAAGCACTCTTGGATGAAACTGATTATCTGGACCCATTTCAGTCTGGCTTCAGACCCGGGTACGGTACTGAATCTGCCTTGGTCACCCTGTACGATGACCTGTGCAGGGAGAAGGACAGGAGGAGTGCATCCCTGTTGGTTCTCCTGGACCTCTCAGCAGCTTTCGATACCATCGACCATGGTATCCTTCTGGATAGGCTAGCGGGATTGGGGGTTGGAGGCACTGCTTTGCAGTGGTTCCGCTCCTATCTCAATGGCTGGTTCCAGAAGGTGGTGCTGGGGGACTATGGCTCTGCACCATGGCAGCTATGCCATGGAGTACCACAGGGGTCCATTTTGTCCCCTTTGCTGTTTAACATCTACATGAAACCGCTGGGAGAGGTCATCAGGAGGTGTGGGCTGCGGAATCATCAGTACGCCGATGATACCCAGCTCTACCTCTCGTTTTCCACCAATCCAGGTGAGGCAGTGGCTGTGCTGAACCGGTGCTTGGCCGAGGTAATGGGCTGGATGAGGGCCAATAAACTGAAGCTCAATCCAGACAAGACTGAGGTCCTGTTGGTTGGCGGATCAGGCTTCGGAGAGGGTGAATTGAACCTAGTCCTGAATGGGGTTGCACTCCCTCTTAGGGACAAGGTCCGCAGCCTGGGAGTGCTCCTTGACCCGGAGCTTTCACTGAAAGCTCAGGTGACAGCAGTGGCTAGGAGCGCTTTCCTTCAGCTTCGGCTGATTCATCAGCTGCGTACCTGGAGTACGACTGCCTGGCAACAGTGACACACGCGCTGGTGACTTCCCGCCTTGACTTCTGTAACGCGCTCTACGTGGGGCTACCCTTGAAGATGGTCTGGATACTTCAATTGGTTCAAAATAGAGCTGCCAGGCTGCTGATGGGGACTGGGCGTTATGTTCACATGACTCCAGTCCTCCGTCAGCTTCACTGGCTTCCCATTGAAGTCCAGGCCCAATTCAAGGTGTTGGTGATGACCTATAAAGCCCTAAACGGCTTGGGACCTGGTTACCTGATGGAGCGCTTACATCCATATATGCCCGACCACCCCTTGAGATCTGCGGGAGAGGCCCTTCTCCGGGAACCCTCCGTGAAAGAAATTAGGAGGGTAGGTACTCGGAGGAGGGCTTTCTCTGTGGTGGCGCCTAATCTATGGAATGCGCTCCCCAGAGAGGTCCGCCTGGCGCCATTGTTATTTGTTTTTTGGCGCCAGGCAAAGAACTTTTTATTTAAGCGTCATTTTAATTGTTAATATTATTTGATTTTATCTGGCCAGGGAGACTTATTTTATATTGTTTTTTTTTGTATTTTAACTTAATGTTTGTATTTTACAAACATTTTAACTTAATGTTATGTTAAGTTAATGTTTTAACTTAATGTTTGTATTTTAACTTAATGTTGTGAGCCGCCCCGATGCTTCGGCGAATGGGGCGGCATAGAAATATTTTAATAAATAAATAAATAAATAAATCTCATTCTACATAGTATAGAGATCAGTTCTTCACTTCTTAGAAATCTTCTTAGCTACTATTTATCTACAAGTACTTGCAGAATTCTGTCTTGAATCTCTTCATTTTTTCAGAATGAAAAATTCATGGGTATCAGGAAGCAAGAAAACAGAGCTTGTGCTATTTAGATATGCCTTTAATATGAAATACATGCTTTATCATGGGGGCAGTACAGAGAAGGTTGGGAATTGCACCACTGTCTTCAGAAACTTAAATTGGAGAAGGCCATTTTAGTGATTTGGAGAAGACACCACAACAGAGACAGTGGGTTAGCTCTTGTTACTGGATTGGAAATCTTGGTCCTTTTTAGTGTTATGCATCATTTTTTCTTGACACATCCTACCCACAGGTCAGTGAACTGAGGAAAGGAAACATTGTTTCTTACTCTGATGTGGTTTCATGACAACGTTATAGCATGCGGGCAAGAATCCAATGAAACGAAAACCAACAGCAGCAAGGAAAATGTGATAGCCTTTCCCATCAGAAACACATTAAAATGTGTTAGTGATGAAGAAAAATATTTTTATGCACTGTTTTTTTGCCATTGCAAAGCATCTCCTTTTGACCCAGAAGAGTTCCATAAAGAACTTTTGGCTTAGTCTTAGAAGAAAGGTCATGATGCAAAGAACCCTTTTAGGTACATGTAAGGTTTTACGTACAGGGGTTTCTAAATTTTTCCCTTGGCAGCAATTCATTGCATTGCCCTAAGTCTGCAAAGATATGAGAATGACTAGGAAATGGTGGGCTGCTCTCGGAAAATCAGAATTTGGAAGCCCTGTTCCTGGAACTCAGAAAGCGCTGGGACCCATACAGCCTAATTTTTTTCTAAACACATGCATTGCTTTTGCAGAATCCCTCATCTATTCTCCTTCTCCCCCATTTTGCATAACCATCCTTTTAGAGTTTATTTTTCTTTTGTAACAAAAGAAAAAAACTTCGAATCATTAGCATAAAGAAACTGCCACTTTGCAGAGTGGAAGACATTTTGTAGTAGCTGTTTAGCCTTGAGGCAGTTCATTATTTACACACAGGTATATGAAATATGGGCTTCTGGCAGTTTTTATCATTACTAATAAATGAGTAAGTGCACCCTTTTCTTTTAAAACATGTTTCATCTAAAGGACACGTTACACTGTTCTTATCAATAATTATGTGCAAGTAAAATACAAGCCTCCAGGATTATACTGTGTGTTATTGTTGTTGCTTTTATAAAAAGAATACATGTAATCACGTTTCATTAAAGGAAAGGATGATGAATGATGGTTACACATTTTAAGAATTAAATGATAAAATGAAACATTCCTGAACCTGCATACAATGAAGATGTGGAAAAATACTCTGCAGCTTCTAAATAGATAATATTCCATTAAAAGGAATAGCATGCACAAAATAAGGTTGGGTAATAAAAAATAGATTGGCAGGCTTTTAATAATCAGAGAAATGTGAATAAATGAAGTTCTGTCTGTCTGTCTTTTTTAGAAATGTGGAGAACAGATAGTGTTAGAAAAATACTACTCAAAAAGGAAAGGGGGAGGTGTAAGCCAGCACTATTTCCAAGATAATTTCTTGGGAGCATCAAACGGGAAAGTCTATTTCTGATAGTTGTGAGAAAAGAGGCAGACAAGTAGATATTTGTGTAGGGTCTGATCAGCAAATGAGATTTGACTAAGAAGGGTCAAATGGATACTTGCTAAGAGTACAACCCTTGAGGACCAAAGGGAAGATGCTTCAGAAGTCCAGTCCTTGCAAACTCTTGTATGAAATAAACTGATAACACACCTCTTTGACTAATGCATTGATCAGAACTTAGGTATCCACTTGATTTCATGCTCAGTGGTGCAACTCAATAACTTTAGATCAAGGACTTAGTATATATTTCTATGCATATTAAGACTGAAAAAGACTCCCATGGCTGACTGGGGAATGTGGCAGTTGTAAGATGTTTTTTTTGTGTTTAAACATGTATAATATTACACCTGTAATGACTTCACTGTGTCTTCTTTTAGAAGATCATGAGTATTACTTCAGCTGTGAAACACACAATTAAAACATCTTTTCTGCCCCCACCACTGCACTGCCCTTCCATCCTTCACAGCTGCTTCTCATAAGCCTGATGAATAATAAAGGAGGGCAAGTATAGTATGTGCACAGTTCTTTTTTAAGCTCAGTTAAATCACTTAACTCCACTTAAATTCATGGGAATAGGTGTAATGGTAGGGACAACAACAGGGAGGGTTGGACCTTCCCAAAAGCCTGAATAATGCAAAATATAAAATCATATTGAAATAAATGGTGACAAACAACCCTGCCCTGTTTTTGTGACATGTGGAGTTTTGCCTGAGCTGATCAGTCAGGTGATCATATGGTTCAGAGCACAATGCAGTGTCTACACTCCATCTTCCCTGCCTTGCCATGTATTCGAGCAGGCCCCGTGAGCAAAAACAGCCCTTGTCTGTGGACTGCAGCAGCCTCCTCTTGTTCACTGCAGTCCTGAGGCAATTTACACCCTTTTCCATCTATATTTTCACACTGTCTTCCTGTTCCCAAAAGTAAACTGAAGGATGAATACATTGGTTGGCTAATAGGAATAAAACAAGCAATGGCACAGCTGTTACTAGAGTGCTGAGGGTGGTAAAGGTTGAAGGCTAGAAGTGTCACTTCAGTGGATGCTCTTCCTAGAGGACTGTATTGATAGGTATGAGACCAATTGGGGTCTCTACTGGGGACTCTGTTGGTAGGTGTTTCCATACCAACAATGGTAAAATGGCAACAGGTCCAGGGAACTGAAGAACCAATGGTGAAGTATGGAAACCTTAAAACAGAAACTTTCTCTGGTTTCAGAAAACTAATACTACCATGCAGGAATTTTGGAACCGGGTCAGGATGACACAACAGAACAACAATAATAAGATTTCACCATGTTCATTTGTGTTGTGCCCACTGTGTTTCCTTGGAAGCAAATTCTATTGATTTTAGGATATTTTATTTACAATGGTGTTTTCACCCTAAGGAGGAATAAAGACTCTTTTATTTTATTAAACAATAACTATAATTACAGAATTGCAAAGTGAATTGGTGGAAAGCAAGTCTAATGGCACATCACCAACATTATTTGGGAGAACTAAGAAGTATTAGCTTGGAAGTATGTACAGAAGAACTTCTGAAGCCATCCCTTCCTGGTACCCCACAACTCAGGGTATCAGGCAGACAGCTTGGCCCAAAGGGCAATCCATATCCAATCTAGAGGGTCCATGGGCCAATGCAGTAGGCCTCACAACTTGTCCATCATCATAAAGCAATCTTGGGTACTCACTAAATCTTGCCGGACTTCTAAATTCCAATCATGCTTGCTAAGTGGCTCAAGGAACAACCCTCTTGCCTTTGTGGCACGTGGTCAAAAGTCTCCAAACTCAGAGGCTTATGAGCATCTAAGGAAAATTGTGAGGCACAGCAGCAGTGATCTCTGTCACTGTTGCACTTCATCCCATGCATTTTATCTAGACAACTGTTTTGATTAGGTTGGTGAGGGGAAAGGACAGTGGCTGGGCTGATGACCACCAAGCTACAACTCCACATTTATAGCACTTTTCTCCCTGTCTCCAGCACACCCCTAGTCTCTACTCCAGCTGGTGGGGGGGGGGCACTAATCCAGTAAAACAACATTGTTCTTGTTTGTACTTACTGTTCGCTGATGCTTTGGGTAGAGGTTAGATGGTAGAAAGAAATAAAATGGTTCATCAGGTCACAATCCTAACATGATCTGGGAGACCAAAGTACCACAGAAGTCCTCCGACATTAATCAGCATTCATTCATTCACTCTCACACACACAGACACGCACGCACGCACACACAACTATCTGCTTGCAGGCATAGATATTACTTCCCCAGCATCTAATCCTGTACTGAATTCAGGGAGTGCTGAGTCGAGTATGGGAGGTAACAACACAGCTATTGTAGCAATGTTTACAGAGTAGTAAATGAAGCCAGGTATGGTATGTTTCTATTTATTATAGGCAGTAAAGAGTACTCTCTGTTGAAAGCAGAGGTAACACACATAAATTGAAGTTAATCCATTGATTGCTTTGTTTCTTTTTCTGCTTAGCTCTTTGCGCGAGGAAGTTATTCCCATGAATTCACTTGAAAATGCAAGTATGCTCATCTGCTTCTTTTTCTGTCCAGTCGCACTCTCATATTGGTGGGAGGCTGTTTAATTGTCATGAAGGAAAGAGGGAAGAGACATTTCTGAAAATGGGGTGGAGACAGCTACTGTGAACAGATTTTACTCAAGGAAGTTATCTTCATTTGATTCCCCCTTTTCTCTGGCACCATGGTTTGCCCCACTCAGCAGTGTCCTCTGCATCACATTATTGAGTTACGGGAAAGCAGGGAAGGCCACTTCTGCTGGTTTAATCACATGCACCAAAATCTGGAACCAACCAATAGTCTGGATCCAACCCTTTTACTTCCATTTGTAGCTCAGATGTACATTAATGTCCTGTCATTGTGTAGAGTGACTGTTCCGAGTATACAAAGAAATTATTGTAAACATTAAAATTGCTAGGCAGTGTAACTTGTCTCTCATACAATTACCACTAAATATGCTTTCAACTTAGAAGCAAAGAGAATGACCTTACATGAGCAATAGGTTGTTAAATGTAGTTACATTCTTCATCTTTTGAGTTGGTGCCTGCTTTCATGCTTTAATATGAGGCACAGAATAATGCTTATCATTTTTTAAAATGACTTGTCAGTAAGGTCAGATTATATGCATGGAGGTTGGAAAGAATGATTTGGTCCAGAGTGGCAACATCAGAAAATGTATCAGTCATAATATGATGCTATTGAACTTTCAAAGACAAGGGGGCAGAAGAACTGAGAACAGATTGTCAGTACCTTGTCCAATTACACTAGAGCCCAAGTGCTCTAAATACTGCATTGTGTTTGTAAAGGCAGTCCTCAGTGCAATCCTATGTGTAGAAGGAAGCCCCATTAATTTCTAGGGATAGAATAATCTATCAAATTCTGTTTTTCTCATGCTCTCATTTCTCAAGTCTTGAATTTGGTCCATAGAGAATTTTGTTAAAGTTCATAATGTTCACATATTTCCTAATAAAATATATTTTAATGTTGATATGTGTTTTTGTGTGTTTTCCCTAATATACATTGTTGCATTTTATGTTTATTTTACAAAAATGCAATTCCATTGCAAATTTATGGGTCCACATCTCAAGGTACAATGAAGTTTTGATCCATATATTACTTTGAAATTGCAAACATTGGTAGTCTTGCTTAGAAATCCTAACTGACTGAATTTGTTCCCATACCTTCCTGAGTTCTGTGGGACTTAATTTCATGTAAGTGAATATTAATAAAGTTATAGTCTTAAAGTGTTTGCAGAAAACAGGGAAATGATTATAACCTTCTAAAATAAAAACTTTTGCTTATACTACTTTTTAGACATTTTCTATTAAACATTGTTGATACTTTTATAAGTGGACCACAGGAGTGTGAATAAGTGACAAATCAGTGTAAGTTGAACTCTTACTGTTCCTCTTCTTTTTGTAGTAATGTGAGGTAATGATAGAACGAGAATACAAAATTGTCAGGAAGTAAAAATGTGTAATTCCGATGAGCAAAAAGTGTTGTACAATGGATGAGACTGGAATAAAGCAGTATGAAACCTCTTAGCTCTTTCACATTTCTGAAAAATAAGGATATTTTCAATTTGCCCTCTCCATTGTTCAGTGTCCCTGCTTCCTCAGTTATTGTACAGTGTCACAGAACTTAACGTAGTAAACAAATTTACATTGCTTAAAATAAGCTTCCTTTCCAGTGAAAGGTTATGCTAATGTATGATGGAAATGAATGTTTATGACAGTTAAAGTACAATAGAACTTCAAGCAATAAAAATAGTATCCTGTTTCCACAGTTATTAGAACATTCCCAGTCAGCAGAATCATGTTTGAGAGAATTGTATGGATGTCACTGTTAGAACGCTCCCTCTAGCTAGCATATAATTTGGATGCATATGCACTTATACATGTGGGCCTCAATCATCTAACCTGCTTTGAGGGGATAGGCTGGCTGGTTCACACAACACAAATGTAGGTTTTTTCAGTGAACTGTGAGTTGTCTTTTGAATCATGGGTTGTTGTGGCATAAGTGCTCACAAAATGTTTTGTTAGCCATGAACAACCTAAGGTTAATATCAGTTATATTTGTGAACTGTTTATGGTTAACAGATCATGGCATATTAGTGGCAGCTGTATTCATGCAACACAACAACCCATGATTCAGCAACTACCCACAGTTCAACAACAACCCCCATGTAACGCATACTTAACCTGCAGTGAGGACTGCAGTATTGCGTGATTTCAGGCATTGTGTTTGTAGGTCCTATTCACACAGGAACTCACTCTTGAAAGACCCTGTTTTTATTAACATATACATGTGGTCAATTGTTTTCATGGCAGGTTGTATGGATAGAAAAATCTTTGAACTTGAACCATGCTGACTTCAAAATGCCAACAGTTATGAGAAGTTTACAAGCAGGACATGGAAGGTTTAGTACTGGAAGCATACTGCCTCTGATGGAAATAATGCATCGCCATCAACACTACTAGCCATTATTTTCATTAGTTAGTCTGATCTTCTTTTAAAGTCCTCCATGCTAGGGACCATCTCTGGATCTTGTGACAGCACATTCCACAGTTTAACTGTACACTGTAAGTGAATTCAAACTTGATTTTGCATACACTGAAATAATATGGTCAATAAAGTATCGTGTCCCATGTTTCATATTTAAATTAGCTATGATAATGGCTTTGCATAATAAATTGAGGCTATGGCTGCAATGCAGAAAAATTCACTTCCAACTGAAAGGTTGTCTTAACATGTGATGAGAGTTATAATATTTATGGCAGTATGAAACTTTAAGTAATAAGCCTGTCATAGGGTAACTTCAATCATGTAACACTAGGATTGTGTGACTCCATCTCACATCTCTGCAACCCAGCATTGAGGTATCATAGACTGATATATGAAGTGATACTTAAAGTTGAGATCTAAGGCATGAGAGGAAAGCGTATAAATAGAAGATGAAATGATAGGACCTGCTTTCAGGCATTTGAATACAATCACCTTGGATGGGAAAAGATGACGGCTAATGCCCTCAAAAAGAATGAAAGCTACCCTGACTAAACTTATGGTGAATAAATAAATCTGACTATATAATTGTGCTGTGAAATATATGAAAGTTGCTGTTCTTCAGCAATACAGAGGAATAAATACTTCATAAATATTTATTTGTAGCCCACATTGATATGCATTATTAACATGACCCAAAACACGAACTATTCTTGAAAGACTTTCTGGGTCAAAGATCCACTAACCTCCTACCTTTCATGAAGAATCATTAACCCACATGAAAAATGAAAACATGCCTGATTTCTTGGCAACAAAGTAAAAATTAATGTTGCAAGTATGAATTGTTTAAGAGTAAATTAACTCAATAAGGATGGGGGGATCTTTATGTCCTTGACTTAGAAGGACATATGCAGAAGGTCTTCCATTGGCTCAGCTATTTCCCATGCTTTAAAAAAATGCTGTGCCCCATTTGAAATTCACTTCTGCTGCCCTGTTGGCCCTCCAACTGTGCTGAATCTGATAAAGTTTCCAGTTAATCACCAGCACGAATTGCTGTCTTTGGAAGGGGTGAGTCAGTACAAGATTGGAGATGTCCTGTTTTTGCAGCTAAAGGCACACCACAGATAGTTGGTTTCCAGGGTCAATAATCTAATAGAGAAGATGACCCAAAATGATACACTCACATAACAATTTTCATTGGTTTCATATTAGATCAGAGGGCCTGTTGTAAATGAAAGAGGAGTGCAGCTGGTGCACAGACGGCTTCCATGCTAACTAACTTGACCAGCAGGCTGAACACTCCACAGGCTAAGATGGTTCACATGTAGTACAATGGGACCACATGGGCAGACTTGAAGGCAGACTTGAAAAGCAGCTGTTTGCACAGCAGTCAGTCTGAATTTGAATGATAATTGAAAAATATATATAATGATCAGGGGAGCTGAAAATTAAAATAGAGAAAGTGGCAGTGTCTAGATTTTATGAAGGGAGAAGAATTCAATGAAGCTCATGAAAAACAGGGAAAACGGCAAACATTTACTACAGAAGCCATAAAAATATTAATGCAAGTAATGGAAAACGTGTAACAGAAGGAGGAAGGGACAATTGGTGAGCAAAATCATTTCATCAGCACAACTCCTTTTCTGTTTATTTTCCTGAAAATATATAAAGAACTTGCAGAGCTATAGCGGCAACACCTTTTATTTAGCTGAATATATTTATTTAAAGAGCCAGTGTTGTACAGTGGTTTAGGGAGCTGGACTGGGGCTCAGAAGATCTAGTCCCCATTCAGCCATGAAGCTTACTGGGTGACTTTGGGCCGGTCACTGCCCCTCAGCCTAACCCACCTCAACCGCTCCTTTTTAAAGAAAGAAACATGGTGATGCTATGCTGTAGCCTTGTTGCTGGTTTTTCCAGCTTTTCTTGTCCTGTGTGGTGTGCATGCATGCATGCATGCATGGAAGAGAGAGAGAGAGAGAGAGAGAGAGAGAGAGAGAGAGAGAGGTATTGGTATTTATGACTTCTGTAGGGCCAGAGAAATGCTTAGGGCAATTGCAGTCCAAAGGCTATTGCTTCTACAGGGCCAGTTCAAGACATTTTGCTGTCTAGGCAAAGGACCAAATGGCACACCTCTGTCAAGCTGAGGTGCATAGTATTCAAGGCCAAGCAAATTATTTTTGGCATCAGAGACACACTTCTTGCCATCCCTAGTAGTAAAAAATGAAACTGTAACAAATCAAATAACTAACACTGTGCTGCCATTTCGTGGCACCCAAAATCTGATGCCTGAGGCAGCTGCCTCACTCTCTCTTTCCACTTTTAAAATGAAGGCAAGGGGAGCTGCAAATAATGTGAATCTTGGCTCTCAAAGGCTTGCAGGTCTCATGCACTACAGGGCTGGATCCTTTAAAAAAAGAATTCCAAATATCACTTTTCACTTAATTGGAATTTTCATTGTGACTATTCCATCCTGCATTTCAAGTTTTCCACATTTTGGTGGCAGGTCTCCTCCTCCCTGCCGCCTTTCTCCCCACAATAATCCAGAAGGAAGCTAGATCTACCTCACTGGAGAAAATGCAAAATGGTGGTCAGGCTGCCAACACAGTTGGTTTCTACCACTTGTGGATGAAGCACCCTGCAATCATGCCCACAGGCGCAAAAATTAGGGTGGAAAGATGTTATGCTCCCATCAATGGTGATCAATTCCATTAACAGTGAAATTAATCACCATTAATCATGACTAATCCTCCCATCCCTAGGAAACTGCTGGAGGATTTTTCATTCCTATGGATAAAATTTGTCACATGACTAGGAAGCATCTATAAACTTGTTCTTCAGCAGGTCATGACATTTTCTCAGTAGAGACAGTCACTCAGCTAGCCACCAAAAAGGCTTAGATATCTTCTGAGTAATAATTGGGTGGTCTCTTCTAGTGGGTAATCATTGGGATGGCAGTCAGTGATAAGCGGGGTCTCCCAGGACTCTGTCCTGGGACGAGTCCTGTTCAATCTTTTCATCAGTGACCTGGAAGAGAGGGTGACAAGTCTGCTGATTAAATTCACAGATGATACTAAAATGAAGGTGGTGGCCGCAACTCAGGAGCAGGTACTCCAGATCCAAAAGGATCTGGACAGACTACAGAAGTGGGCCAGGGACAACAGAATGGCATTCAGTGTGGATAAGTGCAAGGTCTTGCACTTGGGGCATAGGAATGGGTGTCATAAGTACAGGTTAGGGGACAAGTGGCTGGAGAGTAGCGCTTGTGAAAATGATCTCAGGGTATTGGTCAACTGCAGGCTAAGCATGAGTCAGCAGTGTGATGTGGTGGTCAAGAGGGTAAATACCACCCTTGGATGCATAGCCAGAACCGTGGCTTCTAGACTGAGAGAGGTATTATTGCCACACTATATGATTCTGGTGCACCCACAGCTGTAGTATTGTGTTCAATTCTGGGCCCTTCATTACAAGAGGGATACAGCAAGGTTGGAATCAGTGAAGCAAAGGGCAACAAGGATGGTGGTTGGTTTGCAGGGAAAGCTATATGAGATGAAACTGAGGGAAATGGGTCTTTTCAGCCTGGAGAAGAGGAGACTCAGAGGAGACCTGTTAGCAACATATAGGTATGTGAAGGGGTGTCATGTGGAGGTGGGTCATGACCTTTTTTCACCCATGGATGAGGGCATGTTCCAATGGAGCAAAGCTCAGGGAAATAAGATTCAAGGTGGATGCCAAGAAGTACTTGATGGTTAGGATCCAACCATTCGGTATGGAATAGACTTCCACGGGAGGTGATTGAAGCCCCATTGGTGAGGCTGTTTAAGGATAGGCTGGGCATGCATATGGTAGGCATGTCATGAGTGGAGCTGGCTGGAGCCAGGGCTCAGATTAGTTGGCCGGGAGGCCCCTTCTGACTTGCTCTGTTTCTAGTCTGTTGGGTCATTATATTGGGGTTAAAGAAGGAAATTGAGAAGCTCAGCTGGTTTAACTAGGATCTTTTTCTAAAGGACGCTGTTCCTGTTTCTGGACTGTTTATAAAATTAAGATTTCATCTCTACATAAAGTTTTTCATTTTTTTACTTTCTTGCATTTATTTACTTTCCATCTCATAACCTCCAGGTGGCACTGTGGTATATTAACGAAGCAGAATAACACAAGTATGATGGTGGAGAATGAGGCTTTCTATTATGATGCCAACAATTCCTGGATTTTCCATCCCCCTTTCCCCTGTGGAAGTGCTTGGAAAACTCAGGAATGAAAGTAAAGTATCCATAAACAGCCATTGGTGAAGAATAGAGAAGTGCACAATAAAAGGCTTGCCTAGAACAGCTCTGGATTATATCCAATGATTCTTTCTGTAGTAGCCCAATAAGGACAGCTTTATGTGTCTTTGTGTTCCCTGATTGGGGAGATATAAAACATGCTTCTAATTTGACCTTGTCTTTGCTTTGCACTTAAACAGACCAGCTCAACATTGTAAATTTGCCCAAAATATTCAATAGAATCTCATTGCTTGGGGTTGACAGTGTAGCCAGAGCTAGCCATTAAGTAAATAAATCATGTACAGCACGCGGTAGGAGAGAAGGAAAATTTATGTGGACGGTTGGGAGAACTGCTGGAAATGTGGCACTCAAGGCTCTCCACAATATAAATGGGAATGTCAAGGTGCATCATTACGGAATGCACAGTTGCACATATTTATGTTATGCAAGAGGCAGCCTTATGCGTGCTACAGACATGAAGGGTGGAGCATTGGAGAGTTATTCTGCAGTAGATGGAAGTGGACAAATGCTTTTCCTGATTGCACATATTTTAAACATATGGAAGGACTCTCAAAGTCAGATGATATTATAATCCAAACTAACATGTCAGAAGAAGGCAACATTTAAAAGCGGTTGCAAAGTAGGGCTGATAATATGGATGTCACCCTCTTAGAACATATCTATGTGAGGCTTTTAGACTACCACTTCATCAAGACATCTGCTTCCAGAATCTTTGCAGGACTGAGGGCAGCTCTCTCCCTTCCTCCCTCTTGCTCCCCCCCACACTCCCGTGTATGTGTTTCTTGGTGTGTGTGAGTGCATAGTGCTTTTGCAGGTTTTCTAGATATCCCATTACACCAACACAGAGTGGCATTTTGGTATGGCATCTTTACAAAAGAAAGCTCAGGAGAGGCCCTGAAGGATGTTGATGCAGTATAAAGATTCTCCAAACTACTGTGGCTGAGGAATCACGAGTGTGCAGTGAATGCCTTGAAGACAGAGCCATTAATTCTTAGCTCTTTCTTTTGGAGCTTAGGCTATGTTTTCAGGGAGGATTCATGGATTGGGTGCCTCATATCCTTTCAGGTAGCTAGAAGGGATGCATTAACCTCCTTGAACTTGCCCTTGTAGATGCTTTGAACATCTTCCAAGTGAAGATACACAAAGCACTGAGTAGTGGTGATGGCTTTGAGAGTTTGGGGTTTTAAGGATTATTGCCAGTACTTTGAAGTGGATAAGAAGACAGCAAACCTGCTGGAATAAGGCAGTCAGATGCTCCCAGTCAACAGATCAGCCATTGCATTCGAGGACAGCTGAAGTTTTCCAGCCACTTTTGAAAAACAACCTTATGCAGATTGCAATTTAGTAGGCCAGGCATGATGTGATAAAAAGGCCATGCCATCATGGCCACATCTGCTTTTTGATGAGTATGCAGAGATAGAATTGGGGGCTGCCCACTGGGACTAGTGTCCTGAAATGTTCATGTGGAGCCCTGCATCTTTGGGAGGCAGCCCATGGGCACTTGCTGAAATGAAGGTACTGGGCCCTGATGCATTAGAATTAGCTGGTGTTTGGCATACATGTACCCTGCTTCTTGCTGTACCCAGGCCAAACTTTCTGCCTGAGTTTTTTTTTCTGAAGACAAAGCCCCTCTTCTTCCCTGTCCATACAACACTTTTTACAAATTGGGCTGACCAATTTCTTTAAATACACATGTAGTCTCTCTCTCTCTCTCTCTCTCTCTCTCTCTCTCTCTCTCTCTCTCTCTCTCTCTCTCTCTCTCTCTCTCTCTCTCTCTCTCACACACACACACACACACACACACACACACACACACACACTAGAGAGCATATGCAAATTATATTTATGTATTTTGAGTATTTTCTTTGTATCATGGACCTGAAACAGATCTTTTTAGTACGTAGCTCTGACACTAGAGTGCGTTTAGCTTGTGCACTAGCCTAAGTTGGCACACACTATCTCTTCAGTTCTTGAAGGAAAAGCAAAAATAAAAAGGTGAGACCATTGCCATTGAAATAAATGGGAGGGGCTACATTGCTACTATTGTTTACTTGAAGCAAGCCCTTGAAGTAAGTGAGATACATTCTATTCTGATCTATGCTACTTTATACTAGACCACAAATAAAATTGCATAATCTTCTTCCTTCCACATTCCTCCACATACATGTGCGCATTTGTGATTTAGAGTCCAAGTGACCAAAATGCAACCCAAAACCCACTTACTTGTCACAAAGTAACAGGGGACCTGGACCTTGTCCTGAATGGAGTTGAACTCCCTTTTAGGAACAGGGTTTGCAGCTTGGGAGTGCGCCTCGACCCAGAGCTGTTGTTAGAAGCTCAGGTGACGGTGGTGGCAAGGAGCACTTTCCTTCAGCTTTGGCTGATCCATCACCTGTGTCCCTACCTGGAGAACGATTGCCTGGCAACAGTGACACATGCATTAGTAACTTCCCGATTAGACTGCTGTAATGTGCTCTACGTGGGGCTGCCCTTGAAGATGGTCTGGATACTTCAATTGGTGCAAAACAGAGCTGCCAGGTTGCTGACGGGGACTGGGCGTTGTTCTCATATAACCCCAGTTCTCCGTCAGCTTCACTGGCTCCCGATTGAAGTCCGGGCCCAATTCAAGGTGTTGGTTATCACCTATAAAGCCCTCAATGGCTTGGGACCTGGTTATCTAAAGGAGTGCTTGCATCCATATCTGCCATAGAAATGTTTTAAATAAATAAATAATGTGCCAACACTACAATAAAAAGCTAAAAACTGAGGGTTTAGTTTAGAAAAAACAACTCACTGCCAGTCCAAGCAAATATATATATATGCTTGGTAGTGCACTGACTGGCCATGTGAAAGCTCGGAGAACTTGCAGCTAATAAGTTGTGGCTGGAGACGTCATTGCCTGCGGCCGCTACTCCTTTTTGAGCATATGCATGGCCCTTATATGTGCTGTTATCTGATGCTCAGCTGCTGGGGCGATGCTGGGGTGACTTGGCTTGTGTGCTGACAAAGAGGACTCTGTGTGGCCACCGTGGCACGTGTGCCCTAGGTTCACCACCACTGCCCTAACCCTACCCTGGTGAACACCCATAACCCTGATATAGGGTTAAAGTTCCATAGAAAAGAGGACCATTTTGAAAAAGCCTTCCTTGACAGCTTTTTCTGCACAGTTCATCATTTCTGCCCATTCTAAATGCATTCCAACTATCAAAATCATGCCAAGACACCTCATTTTTCTAACTCTACCCCTACCCTGGTGCACACCCCTAATCCTAATATAGGGCTAAAGTTCCATACAAAAGAGGGCGGTTTTGAAAAAGCTTTCCTTGAGTAGCTTTTTAGGTGCTACTCATAATTTCTGCCCATTCTAAACACATTCCAGCCATCAAAATCATGCCAGGATACCTCATTTTTCTAACCCTAACCCTATTCTGGTGCACACCCCTAACCCTAATAGAGGGCTAAAGTTCCATAGAAAAGGGCCATTTTGAAAAAGCCTTCCTTGAGCAGCTTTTTCTGCACAGCTCATCCTTTCTGCCCATTCAATATGCATCCCAACCATCAATATCATGCCACGACACCTTGTTTTTGTAACCCTAACCCAGTGATGGTGAACCTTTTAGAGACCAAGTGCCCAAACTGCAAGCCCTAATCTACTTCTTTATCACAAAGTGCCAACACTAAAATAAAACCTGAAAACCGAGGTTTTAGGTTAGAAAAAACAACTCACAGTCAGTCCAAGCAAGGATATATATATCCTTAGCAGTGCACTGACTGACCATATGAAAGCTCGGACGAGTTGCTGCTATTGAGTCGCGGCTCATGACATCTTTACCTGGCGCTGCTACTCCTTTCTGAGCATGCGCATGGCCCCCATGTGCTCTGTTATCTGATGTTCAGCTGCTGGAGCAATTCTCGGGTGCCATAGGTTCGCCACCACTGGTCTAAGGTATGTGTTGTGTCATATCAGCAGATGTATTATATGAAGTCTGATGTTATTTGTTATATGTGGGAAATGCATGTGATACATTTGTATCTTACCCAGATCCACAGTCTCCTTTGTTCCATTTTCCAATAACCGGAACAATGTCTCTCTGTCGCTTTGGATAAAACTTTTACATATCCAGGGTTAGAAATAAATAAACAAGAACTCTAATTGAATAATGACTAAAAGAAATTGGTAATAAGAGAAATAGTGTGTAATACATCACTGGCGATATTATTAATGGTGTGCAGATGCTAATAAAATTAGATGTATTGAGCCAGAAATTATACCGCATACATTCAAATGCAATAATTTATATTAAAGATATAATTATAGTTCTTCAATTCTATGTATTCATACTTGTTCAATGTTATATTTGATATATGGTTAATTACAATATATTTATACTAAGGTTTAGGGACATTTTGTCTATTTTATTAGTGTGCTACTGGTGGGCATTTGTTGTATGTGGGGAGTATGTCCTTTTGTGGGGGGATGTATATGTATATTTGTATAGCTTTTGAGTTATAAATGCATGGAAGTTATAGAAGGTGGTAGAAGTGTGTCCCTGCAGATCCAGATTGCATGGATCATATATACCAATCGCATTTAAGTCTGATGTGAGACCCTCTGTCATGTAGGGGTGTTGGACAAATTAATCATGGGCTCAGATGAGTCCATATTTCTAAGAATGTGGCCTGCAGATCATGATGATATTCATGAAGGGAAGGATATATCCCATCTTGGTGATCCAGTGGACAGTGAAACAGAATAGTTTGCCAGTTGGGTTGAGTGAATGAATTCAATATAGAAAGAAATTAGATATAGATACAGATTATACAAACATATTCATTCATTCATTCAACTTATATTCTACTCTACTAGTCCGAAGACTCTCTAAGTGGCTGCACATAGATATACTGTGTTTCCACATGTGCTAGGACTGCTGAAGAATTATGTCTGGTCTGCATTTTTCAACCAACCAATGAATTTGCACTTCCAAATGTAATATGTGGATAGGAAAGCAGATATCCATTGGATACTGCACTTCTCTGAAGTTTGCAATGCCATTTTTTGGCTCAAATATTACAAGAAAATTGTGCATTTTAGAGATAGATACCTTTTTTAAAAAAGGGACTGCAGGTGGTGCAGTGGTTTAAACTGCTGTGCTGCTGGGCTGGTTGATTGAAAGGTCACCGGTTCAAATCTGCACAACGGAGTGAGTTCCCGTTGCGCTGTCCCAGCTCCTGCCAACCTTGCAGTTCGAAAGCATGCAAATGCAAGTAGATAAAAAGGTACCACTTCGGTGGGCAGGTAACAGCATTCTGTGCACTTTGGTGTTTAGTGATGCCGGCCACATGACCACAGAGACTGTCTGCAGACAAACGCTGGCTCCCTTGGCTAGGAAATGGAGATGAGCACCGCCCCCTAGAGTCAGGCATGACTGGACATAACGCCAAGGGGAAACCTTTACCTATAAAATGTATATTAAGCAAAAATGTAGTAAAATGTGATGTATATGCAATGTTAAGTTGCATAATTATATAGAAATTGGATAGAATAGATTCATGAATGAGTACATGCAAAATTTATAGAAACCAGATATAGATTGAGTAATACATCCCTTACACACACACACACACACACACACACACACACAATGGGGATGGAAAGAGAGAGAAGGATGAAATTTTGAAGAGATTTCCCATTTATGTTATTACAACAAAAAGAGCTAGTGGGTAAGGGCACTCCCTCAGCTTTCTTTTTCTCCCTAAATGTGTCTTAATGCTTTCTTAGTCAAGTTTCAATGAAGGTCACTGCAGTAGCAAGTGTCTCCATTGATTTAGAAAAATGGTACATTTTTCGATGGATTGCTTTCCCTTTTATCCAGCTGAAGTTTTACCACTGAATTTTACCTTAGGCAGTTTGGCAATGTGGAAATATTTCATAAACCATAGTGGGGGTTATTAACTTGACACTGATTTGACCCTTCAAGACAAATGCTTCTGCTTCTTAAGAGGGTTTTCTATTACAATCTAGTGCTATAAATACCCCAAATATGTCACATAAACGATTTATTTGTATGCAATGCAAAGCAAAGGCATACTGAGTGGGTTCAAAATAGAGGTAGAAAGGGCAAACACAATCTATTAATTTATTTCCAGGTTTATTAGTCTAGCCTAAGAGTTTGAGTTGCAGCCATTATTTTTTTAATGCTAGAAATTCTATAATTTAGAAGGATATTCAGACTTAAATGTAAAGAAATATTCATTTTATTGATTAATTTTAGACTGTCCAACAGCCAAAGGTGGCTTATAAAGATTAACTGTTGGTGTTCGTCCATGCTCATTCTTGTCTTTGTTGATAAGAGCCCAGAAAAGATACCAAGTAGAGTGGTGAAACAGTGGGAGGAGATGTGGCTTTTGTAGCTGAGTCTCTGGTTTGGAAAGGTCCTGGAACTGATGTCCTGGAGTCCCACTAGGGGTGCCATGTTCCTGACACCAGCAGGTGGGACTCCCTCTTCTCTTCAGGAGCTTCCATCAGTCTTGTGCTTCAGATGTTACCA